>NW_025106795.1:0-29366 GCF_013123115.1 Colletes gigas
CCCCCTGAGGAACGGTCAGCGTCACTGCTGCCGTTTTAGGGGGGCGCCCTGGTCGCACCTTCGCGGCCTTTCCCTTGGCCGCGGGCGGCGAGGTAGCAGGTCGCGGCTGCGAGGCCTTCCTCGCCGCCCTCTTCGCCTTCCGCCCTACCACCTCGCTCCACGACACCCCCCCTTGGGATGGTGCCGCAGAGGACGCGCCACCGGGGCCGCGGGTACACTACCCCCCTGGGGCGCCGCGACCCGGGGCACCGGAACGGCCACGGTGGGTGGAGCCTACCCTCTCCCCACCTTTGCCTTCCCCGCCTGAACCGACTTTGGTCGGGGAGGCACCGCCTTCTTGTTGCTGACCGCACCTCCGTGGAGGAGCTCCTCCCGGAAGGCGGCCAGCTTGCCATCGATCATGTTCCCGATCCTCCTCAGAAGTTCGTCCTCTGAGGAGAATGGGGAACTCTGCGCAGGCGGAGTGCGGGTGGAAGGTCCCCGCAACACCGCCGCCGCACTCCGCTTATTTTCCACGCCCGTGGGTCGTGGTGGTGGAGGTGGAGGAGGAGGGAGGATAGGAGGGAGGGCTGCGCTGTTCCAGCGCGCCTCTGCCCTCATCCTCCCCCGTCACTCCTCCTCCAACTGGAGCTGCAACCGGGCATTTCGCCCGCACAACTCCTGCGCCGCCTCCCCCATCCTCTGGGCCGCTTCCCTCAGGGCCTCTGCCCCGCAGGTCTTCTGCCCCTTCAAGGAGCAGGCAGCGGCCACCTTCTCCACCCGCCTCAGGGACGAGGAGATCCTCTCGGATATCTCCTCGGTCACCTCGTCCCTGAGGCAACTTACCATCACGACCGGGTTCATAGCCCGGTCCACTACTCCGTCGACGGCCTGCCCCGTCCGCTTCCTCTTGGAGCCTATGTGGCTCCTCGTGGAGGAGAAGGACGAGACTGACGCAGTCTCGTCGTCCTCCTCCACCTTCCATGAAGCCGGGCCAGGGGCTAAGTGAGGCGCGAGCGTTGTCACCCCAGCCCCAACACCGTCTTCGTCCTCCCCCTCCAATATAACCCGTCCCGTCCCCGTTTTAATTATTGAGTCCATATAGTTCCCACGCGTAGGTCGGAAATAAAGGTCCACCCGGGCAGAGCCGCCTTACCCGGGTAAGCCTAATAATCCGGGGGTTCGGCAGGTGCCCCGGAGGTGGTCGCTTGGGATTGGGCCTTCTCCCCCAACCATGCATCCCATCGCCGCGCACCATAGCTTAGGATTGGAGGGCGATTTTATTGAAACGCCATACTCTTGGCCCAGGCGGTTAAGCCAAGGCCCCCGTTTCTCCTGCCGTCACGTACCATTCACAAAACCAAAAAAGGAATTGTGAGTGGATCGTTGTGACGACCAACAGGAGGCTTACGGTGTGATTAGCTTCAGGTACCTCGGGGTCGCTACGCCCCGTACTGCGGCCGACGATTGCCGGACACAGCCCCTGAGGGGACCCTCGGTGGCCTGGTGCGGCCATTGAGCTGCCGGCCTCCGAGGGGTGAAGAGGGGTCGCGGCGGTTGCGAGTTGGGGCTCGCAGCCGCCACTAGACGCGGCCCCGGGACGGATGGCGGCAGGACGATGTGGCCTCGTCCTGCCGCTATGAGACAGGGCGATTACCGGGGGGACCGTTTGTCCCCCCGCGGGTGGGCGCAAAGCGCGGGCACGGGGAGGATACCGGAAGTATACTTCGAGCGATTCCCGGTATCCTCCCAAATCGTGCGGAAGGGTCACCGTGGGGTTTTTAGTGGGTAGGTCCCGCGCCCGTTATAATGGGCGCGGGGAATCCCACACACCCCTCCCGCCTCTCCCCAAAGAGGTGGGAGGGAGTCTTTCGAAGATTTTCCCCACGAGGGGTCGGTCCTCGGGCCACTCCTGTGGAACATCGCGTACGACGCAGTGTTGCGGGCCGACCTCCCCGACGGCGTCAGCGCCGTGTGTTATGCAGATGACACACTGGTGCTGGCCGTCGGGGCGCACTGGGGGAGGGCCAAGCGTCTCGCGGAGGAGGGGGCGCAACGCGTCGTCGACCGGATCAGAGGGATGGGGATGACGGTGGCGGTCCATAAGACCGAGGTGATAGCGTTCCATTCACCTCGGCAGGATCCGCCACCCCCTCTGATCCGCGTGGGTGAGGCTAATATCGAGGTGAAGCCCCAGATGAGGTATCTGGGGCTGATCCTCGATAGCCACTGGCGCTTCGAGGAGCATTTCCGCTGCCTGGTCCCCCGGCTGGAGAGGATGGTCGGGGCTTTGGGCCGGATTCTGCCCAACCTGGGGGGCCCGGCGGGCCGAGTTCGCCGCCTCTATGTGGCAATGGTTCAGTCGGTGGTCCTATACGGGGCCCCCGTCTGGGCGGACGACCTGGCGGCCTCCCGGCGCGGCATGACTATGCTGCGTCGGGTGCAGAGGCGGATGGCTCTAAGGGTCGTCCGCGGGTACCGGACCGTGTCACATGAGGCGGCGACGGTTCTTGCGGGGATGCCGCCCATGGATCTCCTCGCGCGGTCGCACGCGATGATGTATCGTCACCGCGTCGACCGTCGCGCGGGGGTGGGGGCGGTCCCGGGTGTGCAGGAACCTGCTTGGGGCGAGTTGAAGCGCCAGGCCCGGCAGTCCGTGGTGCACGCGTGGCAAGAGCGGTTGGCTCTGCCTACCGCGGGGCACCGGACAGTCGGGGCTGTTCGGCCACTCCTATGTGAGTGGCTGGACAGAGGCCATGGAAGCCTCACTTACAGGATGGCACAGGTGTTCTCGGGGCATGGCAGCTTCGGGAGATACCTGTGCCGGATAGGGAAGGAGCCGACGGCGCGTTGCTGCCATTGTGACGCTGAGCAGGACACGGCGGAACATACCCTCGAGGTATGCACTGCGTGGGAGGGGTGAGCGCCGTGTCCTGGTCGGCGTCATCGGGCGGGATGTCTCGCTGCCGGGCATGGTACGCGCCATGCTCGGCAGCGAGGAGAAGTGGAGGGCCGTGGCCTCCTTCTGCGAAATCGTAATGTTGCAGAAGGAGACCGCGGGAAGGGAGCGCGAGCGTCAGCGGCGCGCTGAGGCTCGCGCTCGTTTGGTGGCGAGAGAGCGTCGCCTGGGCGTCAGGCGACGCGGGCGGCCCCCTCGGCGTGGCGCATGACCCAGGCTGGGAGGGGGGTCCTGATAGGAGCCCCCTCCCGCCAGGCGGCGTAGGGTCGGACCGGATGGGGTGGCAGTGCCTCCTGTCCGGGTCCGGCGCACGGAGCGGCACCCTCGGTGGCCTGGTGCGGCCATGAGCTGCCGGCCTCCGAGGGGTAGAAACGGGGTCGCGGCGGTTGCGAGTTGGGGCTCGCAGCCGCCACTAGACGCGGCCCCGGGACGGATGGCGGCAGGACGATGTGGCCTCGTCCTGCCGCTATGAGACAGGGCGATTACCGGGGGGACCGTTTGTCCCCCCGCGGGTGGGCGCAAAGCGCGGGCACGGGGAGGATACCGGAAGTATGCTTCGAGCGATTCCCGGTATCCTCCCAAATCGTGCGGAAGGGTCACCGTGGGGTTTTTAGTGGGTAGGTCCCGCGCCCGTTATAATGGGCGCGGGGAATCCCACACACCCCTCCCGCCTCTCCCCAAAGAGGTGGGAGGGAGTCTTTCGAAGATTATCCCCACAAAAGCACATCATGACACTACATATTAGATACGGACAACTCAACTTCTATATAATAAACGTATATTGCCAACACGCACTAAGCATTGAACCCTTCCTCACGAGAATGCAAGCCATCGAAGGCAAACTGGGAAACCAGAGAATAATAATCACCATGAACTCAAATGCTCATTCCACACTCTGGCATTCTGGCCACACAGACGAACGAGGAAGGAAACTGGAGGACTTCATCCTCCAGAACAACCTTCATATACTCAACGAACACCAACCTTCGTAACACACAGAGGACAGAGCAACATCGACATAACCTTAACATCGACGAACTTCACAAGAACGCAATAGACTGGAATGTGATCAGTGACTGCAATGACAGTGACCACAGCATGATCTTAACAAAACTAAGAGACCCCAACACAGCACACAACCTACCCTCCCTCCGCAGCGGATATAATATCCGAAGGGCGGACTGGGAGAGGTTTAGAGACGAGACAGAAAGACGTATAACCTACGCCTTTCGACGAAGAATGAGACTCACGACCGCGGACATAGCCGCCAGGAAAATTGCCAGAGTGCTGAGGGACATTTGTGATTCATCAATACCTAGAATCAGAAAACCGACCAAACAGAGTCCCCTGGTGGACAACAGAACTTACAGACCTAAGGAAAATAGCCAGCAGAGCCAGAAAACAACTAACCAGAGCAAGACGCCTAAACAACCAAATAGACATGGAAACATTTCAAAACCGATACAGAAGAGCCAGAAACACATATACAAACAAAATCAAAGAGCAGAAAGCGATGTCTTGGAAGAACTTCATCACACAGAAGGAAATAGGATCCATGGAGTATAGTATACAAAATTATCCGGGGGAAAATAAACGGAGAAGAAACATTTGCATCCCTGACGCTTCCGGATGGAAACATCACAATGTCGTGGAAAGACTCTATGGAAGCGATCATGAAAAAAGCAGTGCCGCAGGAGGATAACATCCCCGAAATGCGAGCACACCAAGAGCTAAAAGAGGAAATATCCAGATATAGAAACGCCAACATGGAAAACCAAATAACCTCAAAGGAGGTAAGGGATGCAGCAAGAAAATGTAAAAATAAGAAAGCCCCTGGACTTGACGAAATCAAACCAGAAATCGTCAAGAAACTAATCGACCTCAACGAGCAAATCATCGTCCAGATATTCAACAAGTGCCTCAGAGACTCGGTCTTGGTATATTCCTAGCAAACGGCCCGTTCACCGATCGGGGTTAGTTATACGTCATTCGATTCGTCTAATTCAATACATTATTGATATACATTTCATTATCTGCGGAAATTCGTTATTTTTTTATAAACTTGTTTTAAAGTTACAGTAAAAAAGTAAGGTTAAGTATATTTTGACAAGTCCACAGGTGGAAACAAGTGACTGTCGTTACTCTGTTCAAAATGCTAGGTAGTCAAATGCTAATTTGTTAAACATTTATTGAATTAAATTTCTACTATTTCTGCTAATATTTCATTGAATAAATCACCATTTTTCTATTAGGTACATTTACTAAATACATAATGGCTCAGGCATTCAATGAAGTTACTCTTCTTAAAAATATAAAATATTGATAGTATTATATGTTATAAAAAAGATTAAAAAGTGTGTAGCATGCCTCCAAGTGGTTTCAATTTAATTCGTGTAAGCATCAGTAATGGGATCTTCAAAACTGACGCTGTGATTAATTTTCAAGTGACCTCTGTGATATTTTCTATGACAAAATGTTGATTCATCAATCTCGACAATCTACTCTACTCTTCCAATTGCTAAGCAGTATTTTTATTTAATTTTAGTTATATAATAATATGACATTGCTCATAATTATATGTTGGTATATATGTTAATTTTAAAACATCTATAGCTGAGTTTGTTTTTAGAAAACCACGTTCTTTGCTTTGCAAATATCTTTATATTACAATGTCTTTTACGTTTAGTTTGATTGACAGATCCTGGAATAGTTATCCTGCATTGCCAATTTTCATAACATTTCCACATTGCAGATAGTACAAGAAATAGAAGAAAAGCAGAAATTGTTTCAGTAATCATTTGTTTCAACTGTCATTTCTGATTTTCTTCTGTTTCTTGTAATTTGTGAATTTTGTTCAACTGTGCTATAAAAATGACCGAATTAGTAGTTCCAGAAGTGTGGACCTTATTTAAATTGCACGAATTTTGTAAAAATAAATAAGCTTTATTAAAATTTTTGCAAGATAAAAAGTTGATTGCCAAAAATCTTAATTGTCCACAGTGTGGAAACGTAATGAAATTAGACAATGAAAATTGGCGTTGTAGACAAACAATTGCAGCATCTCTTAGTGCTTGCAAACGAAAGCGAACTTGTGATGTAAAAATATGTGTAAAACGTGGAACGTGGTTTTCAAAAACAAAGCTTTCTTATGAAATGGTATTAAAATTAACTTACATGTTAGTCCATAATTTTGATCAATATCAGATTGAACGAGAATTACAATTGAATAAAAATACTGCTTCTCAATGGAATTATTTTGTAAAACAAGTTATGACTGATTGGCTACAACATTCATGCGAAGTACTTGGCGGACCAGGCAAAATAGTAGAAATAGACGAATCTAAGTTCGGACGAAGAAAATATCACAGAGGTCATCGTGTAGAGGGACAATGGGTTTTTGGAGGAATAGAAAGAGGAAGTGGAAAAATATTCCTGGTGCCAGTTGAAAGTAGGGACACAGAGTCCCTGCTTTCAATAATTAAACAATGTGTGTTGCCTGGCACAACAATTATTTCAGATTGTTGGAAAGGCTATAACATCTTAGAGAAAGAGGGTTACAAACATCTTACCGTAAATCACAGCTTACATTTCAAAGACCCAGAAACAGGCGCTCATACAAATACGATAGAAACTACATGGAGGCATACTAAACACTTTTTGCCTGAATATTGTCGGTTAGTATTTGTAATTGTTTAAATATCGCGTTAATTCGAAGCATAAAAGAATAGTAGAATAATATTCGTCACCCGGTATTGTTTTTCTGCGTATGTAACATACTCGAGAATGTTCGGCTCTCATGTCCGCTACGCGTAAACAAGACCGGATACAAAAACGGTCACATACGAATTTCTTCGAAACATCACGCGATCGACGAAACTACGCGTGATTTCGAGCTAACGTCTCGGCGCGTGTAGAAAGAGAAGGTACGACGATAATAAGTTAAACGAAGACGAATTCAAATTCGGATACAGCGCCGCTAGTCGGAGATTCTCCCCTCCGAATTTGACAAACCGTATTAGATCGTCACTCTTAATTTGGAATCGGCCGTGAGCAGATGGGAATACGATCCCGCTCCCCCGTAACTTCCAAGAATTTCGAATAGTTTCGAGTCACTCGAACTTTTCGACGAAATTGTAAACGTGGGTTGGAAGTGCAGAACGAGAACGGATTGGGAACCCATCCGGTAACGTCAATACTTCCACAAAACCCGTTTACAATTTAAACCACAAAGAGTCATAAACGGGAACCACAAGTTCAAATACGGAAAGGATTGGAAGGACAATCCTATACCGTGAACTTGTACAGGAAGTTCAAATACGGAAAGGATTGGAAGGACAATCCTATACCGTGAACTTGTACAGGAAGTTCAATACGGAACGGATTGGTAGACAATCCTATACCGTGAACTTGTACAGGGCGTTCAATACGGAACGGATTGAAGAACAATCTTATACCGTGAACCTCCCCAACCCGTTTATTATTTAAAAAACAGCTGTAAACGTGAACTTGTACAGGAAGTTCAAATACGGAACGGATTGGTAGACAATCCTATACCGTGAACTTGTACAGGGCGTTCAATACGGAACGGATTGAAGAACAATCTTATACCGTGAACCTCCCCAACCCGTTTATTATTTAAAAAACAGCTGTAAACGTGAACTGTACAGGAAGTTCAAATACGGAAACGGATTGGAAGGACAATCCTATACCGTGAACTTGTACAGGACGTTCAAATACGGAAAGGATTGGAGGACAATCCTATACCGTGAACTCCCCACGGTTTTTATGTAAAAAACAGCTGTAAACGGACCACAGTTCAATACGGAACGGATTGGAAGACAATCCTATACCGTGAACTTGTACAGGACGTTCAATACGGAACGGATTGAAGAACAATCTTATACCGTGAACCTCCCCAACCCTTTTATTATGTAAAAAACAGCTGTAAACGTGAACCACAAGTTCAATACGGAACGGATTGGTAGACAATCCTATACCGTGAACTTGTACAGGACGTTCAATACGGAACGGATTGAAGAACAATCTTATACCGTGAACCTCCCCAACCCGTTTATTATGTAAAAAACTGCTGTAAACGTGAACCACAAGTTCAATACGGAACGGATTGGAAGACAATCCTATACCGTGAACTTGTACAGGACGTTCAATACGGAACGGATTGAAGAACAATCTTATACCGTGAACCTCCCCAACCCGTTTATTATTTAAAAAACAGCTGTAAACGTGAACCACAAGTTCAAATACGGAAAGGATTGGAAGGACAATCCTATACCGTGAACTTGTACAGGAAGTTCAAATACGGAAAGGATTGGAAGGACAATCCTATACCGTGAACTTGTACAGGAAGTTCAAATACGGAAAGGATTGGAAGGACAATCCTATACCGTGAACTTGTACAGGAAGTTCAATACGGAACGGATTGGAGAACAATCTATACCGTGAACAACCCGTTTATATTTAAAAAACAGCTGTAAACGTGAACTTGTACAGGAAGTTCAAATACGGAAAGGATTGGAAGGACAATCCTATACCGTGAACTTGTACAGGAAGTTCAATACGGCACGGATTGGAAGACAATCCTATACCGTGAACTTGTACGGGACGTTCAATACGGAACGGGTTGAAAAGCAACCCCATCCCGTGAACCTCCATAGCACGTTGATTAATTAAGCAACGTGGTGTCAGGCCCAATAGTAAGTCGACCCAAGGGCGCCGTTGGCAAACCGGCACCACACCGTGCCCGTACGCACGTAAGAAGGTGGTAAAGGGCCAAGGACCGGGTACGGTTGCAGCCTTACAACCTCCATCCGTTACCCTCTCCTACGATGGTCGAAACCAGCAGTCGGGAAAGAAACGAGGTTGAAGCTCGTCTTCCCCAAAACTGCAATCAGCTGTTTCCCGGTTTAAAGGGAACGCACACATACATATACAGTCCACTAGCTTAGCTGCGTAACGCGGCGGCTGAGTTTCCCGCTCCTGAGTGCGACAAGCACAATCGGGAGCGCGTACGAATTAAAGCGAGACGGATAGAGTGACTAACGTTACCGTGTATTTACACCTAGTTCCGTCTCTTTTGTTTCAGAGCGGCGTGAAGCGAGAAGCCGCCATACACCGCCAAGAGCAGGGCATTTAAAGGCAAATAAACGGCGTCGTCGACCTGTTTCGACGACGCGAAAATAAAATAAAACGTGTGACAATTACTTTTCCATCCCCCTATTCCCTCGTGATCCGGACCCCCGTTAGACGAGGTTCTCAAATAAATATTTGAGCCCTCCATATTCTAACAGTAATTTTGCACGTTTTTTTAATATTTTTTGTAACATATAATACCATAAAATTTTCTATTTCTAGCAAAAAAGATAATTTCATTGGGTATTTAAGCCACTACGTATTTTACAAATTTTCCAAGCAAGGAAAGAATGATTTATTTAACCAGCTATTAAAAGAAATTGCAGAAATTTCATTTGATTCTACAGAAAACCAAAATATACCAGACCTAGACGATAATGAAATTTAATAATAAAAAAAAATTAATCCAACGCACTGCATACAATAGTAATTTATTATATTCTCTACCAGTAAACACTGTTTGGGGGGGAGCAACATTTTTTGCTCTTGCTGCATACACTGTCTACCTACAAGTACTGTCTGAGTTGGTCGGGGTTATATTGGGGAGGAGGAGGAATTGTTACGGCACATACTGCCTACCTGACCGACTCATGCAAAGTCTATCCGTAACAAAATGATTTTATGCAAATTAGATCAATCATTTATAGGTAATTATTTACTTTAGTGATTCCTCACCGATTTCGATGACCTAGAAATATGTTGTCAAGGTCACTGTTATGAACATTTTTTCTATATACATGTTACCGCCGCTCGGCCTTAGTTTCCGAGATTTCTCTTCAAAAAGATCGCTGCTACTACAATGAATTCTATCTGTACGTGTTTGTGGCAGCGTGTGTGTAAGCGTTGAATAGCCGATTGTTTATTGTTTCTATAGATACATCGAGGCGGCCGGCAATGGATGCGTATAACGGGTGTGCTTAAAAACTCGATTTGAGTAGCCGGCGGCCGGTATAAGAAAATCTAACCCAGACCTAACCCAAACCTAACTATTCTACCTAGTAACTAATATAATGAATTAGGTCTGGGTTAGATTATATTATACCGGCCGCCGTAAGGCGGCCGGCCACACATTCATTTTCTATTTCAATTTTCTTTATTAATATTATCCGATATTAGCTTGACACAGTATACATTATTTGTATACTGGTATTTGAATATTAGTTTGTACCAAGTTGATATGGTGTAAATATTATGATTGAAATTTTACATGACACTATGTTTGTAAGCAGTTACAGATACGGTATTTCACGAATCTGTTCAGTATTTACAGTCGCATTTTGATTATTACCGTAGCATCAGTGATTATTGAGTACCTTATTACAAGTACTTAAAATGAAGTTATATGAATTTTTGAACATATGCAATGATTATAACAATTTAAACGATTACTTAATTACACGAAAAGTGATCCACGGTGCTATCAATTGCATTAAGTGCGGGAAAGAAATGAAATTTGACTGAGAAAACTTGATGTTTTCATGTCATTCAACATCTTATATTAAAAACCGAAATAAAAAACGTCTTAAAATACAGTGCAATTTAAAGATTAGTGCATACAAAAATTCTTGGTTTGAACAATCGCACCTTCCGGTTCAAAATGTTTGCCGTTATATTGGATACCATCTGATGCTTAGACCGCCGCGACAAGCTTTTCTTGAAAATGAACTTGATCTATCATCAAAAACAGTTGTCGACTGGGCAAGTTTTTGCCGAAAGTTATGCGTTTTATGGATAGAAAAAACCTCAGTCGAAATCGGAGGTGAAAATGTAATAGTTGAAATTGACGAGGCAAAAATCGGAAAACGAAAATATAACAAAGGACGTCTTCTTAGTGGACAGAGAATTTTTGGTGGCTTCGAACGGACGACAAAACGTTTATTTATTGAACCAGTTCCGAATAGATCGTCCGAGACATTACTTCGGGTAATTAAAAAATAGATTAAACCAGGTTCAACAATTGTGTCAGATCGATGGAAAGCTTATAATTGCCTCAGCGAGGAAGGATATAAACATTTAATTGTAAACCACAAGATGAATTTCATCGATCCACAAACAAGAGCGAATATTCCACTATATGGGGCCCGGAAAGAGCATTATGTCGGTTACATAGCTGAGTTCTTGTTTCGACGACAATATGATTTCAATACAAGAATACCTGCATTTTTTTATATAATGGCAGAAATTTTTCCAATTTCTGTTAATAATAACGATAATAATAATAATAGTAAAGAATAAAGTATAATATTTTATCTCCAACTCAACCAGAGGCTAATTCAGACATAAAATTATTTTTGCAAATATTTCGAAAACAAAGGGCGAGCGGCGGTAACATGTATAAAGAAAAAGTATTCATAACAGTGACCTTGACAACATATTTCAAGGTCATCGAAATCGGTGAGGAATCACTAAAGTAAATAATTACCGCTAAGCTTCATACCCCATGTGATATACATCAGAGAGAAAGTCACAAATTTTGTAATGACAATCAGAAGAGTAGCAACTCAAGAATGGGGGATAAAATCCCACATCATAGAAACTTTATATAAGGCCGTCTTCCTGCCCATAGTCACTTACGGCTGTGCGGTATGGTATGACAAAGTATCACATACACACATAAGGAGACACCTACTAGCAGCTCAGAGAATTATCCTACTTCTGATGACAAAGGCGTGCAGGACCACGTCCACCGACGCGATGCAGATCATCAGCGGAATTCTACCTCTGGACCTAGAGGTTGTGAGAACGGGAATTACATCAAATATTAGGCAAAACCAGCGCGCAAAATGGAAGGATTACACCTACTACCCAGTCGAAGACCCAAACGAAGTAAACCTCAACGTGGAAAAGAGAAGAATTCAGGAAAAACTAGTCGAAGAATGGCAGAGACGATGGGTAAACTCGCCCCATGTGAGAAACACTTTCTCTTTCATAGGACACGTCTCTTTCAAAGGGGTAAACCGATGGTTTTCTCCGGACAGAGAGTGCGTGTACCTGATAACAGGGCATGGTCCTATCAACGGTTCACTGTTTGACAAGGGGGCCGTTGATGACCCTATATGCCCTGCGTGTAACACCCGAAGAGAAACAGCGAAACACATGCTGTACATGCATGAATGCCCTATGTACGAAGAACATCGATATGCCGAATTAGTACAACATAGAGACAACCCCCAGAGGCTGATAGCCTCGAGAGATGACTTCAGGAAGTTCAATAGATTGGCGAAGAGGATTATAACCGCAAGAAACGAACTTACAAGATAGAAAGTAGAAAAGGTCCGCCTCCTCGTGGCTAGGGACGGGAACGTCGGCTCTAAAAGGCCGACGGCTAAGAGACCTTGAGAAGAATACGCACTCTAAACACAAAACACTTGAGAATAAGTAAAATATATATATGTCGGAATCCAATAAAAAGCTTCTGCTCTAATTGAATGTTACTTCACGTTGTGTAAATAAAGTTATGTTGGCTCTAGTCGATACTTGAATTCAATCGATGCAAAGAATGCCATCGGTAACGCAAATGAGCGTCAGGTTGGCGTTGACGTTTGGATGTGGCCTTTGAAGGTAGTCGAGTTGGTTGTCTGGTTACCGAAACGTTTGAAAAGAGAAGCATTCGAAAAGAAAAGAACAGAACTGAAACGGTTGCCAGACTGTAAAGACGTGCGGTAAAGAAATAGAAAAAGAGATTCCCTGTAAAGGACTCATTCGTAATCGTTGTGCATTCTTTTGTGTTGTTAAAAAGTGTTTGAGTTATAGTTTCAGTTTGTTTAATTAGTTTCGTTGAAAGTTTTAAGAGTAATAGAAATGCGTAGATCTTCAAGACAAAGGCTTGGTCGCCCGAGAGGACCTAATATGAGTCGCCCAGAGGGAATGGTCAGAGAGACGGCTTTTCCGACATATATCAAATGCATAGAAAGCATTGTGTGGTCACAAATAGAGGTGACTCGAGGCAGTGATGAGTGGAAGCACGAATACTGCACACACGAAGTGTCTATATACAGGGTGTTCGGTTACCTATGGAAAAAATTTTAATGAGCGATAGTAGAGGCCAAAATAAGACGAAAATCAAGAATACTAATTTGTTGATGGAGGCTTCGTTGCAAAGTTATTAACATTTAAAGTTCCGCCTGTAGAATGACAACCCACTAACAGCTGCGTTTGCGCGGACGGTTGCGGCAGACCAGTGCTAGTGGTTCTCACGCAGCATGAAAAATTCTACTTACCGACATTATCGACAGCCTTAGATTTTTGTCCACTTATGGGAATGCGAACACCTTACGTTCAATAAGATTCAACCGGTCCTATGAACATCCAGAAGGGCATATCAAAACTCGCCCGACGAGATTTTCACAGAGAAAGGGTGAATGCCGCAGTTCCAATACACAATGTTGTGAACAAAAACTCACCCACACGCGATTATACACGCCCCACGATTGTCCACAGTGTCCACAAGTATCCACAAATAATCCTTTCAGGCACTAACCACTATGCAATTAAATAAACACGCACCGCGATTATGTTATTCGTGAATGTCTACGTGTACGTGTATCACGATTCTTCCGAGTTACTTACGAATAAAATGGTATTAATTTTTCAAATACACTTCAATTTAAAAATGTAAAAAGGAATCGCAGGATAAATGAAATTCTCGTGTCCGCTACGCGATAACAAGACAGGTTATAAAAACTATCACATACGGATTTCTTCGAAACATCACGCGATCGACCAAACTACGCGTGATTTCGAGCTAACGTCTCGGCGCGTGTAGAAAGAGAAAGTATGACAATAATAAGTAAGACAAAGACGAATTCAAATTCGGTTACAGCGCCGCTAGTCGGAGATTCTCCCCTCCGAATTTGACTAACCGGGCTAGATCGTCACTCTTAACTTGGAACCGGCAGTGAGCAGATGGGCATACGATCCCGCTTCCCCCGTAATTTCCAAGACTTTCGAATAGTTTCGAGTCACTCGAACTTTCGACGAAATTGTAAACGTGGGTTGGAAGTGCAGTACGAGAACGGATTGGGAATCCATCCGGTACCGTCAATACTTCCGCAAACCCCGTTTACAATTTAAAATCAAAGAGTCGTAAACGTGGGCAGGAAGTTCAAATACGGAACGGATTGTAAAACAATCACATACCGTGAACTTCCACAACCCGTTTACTATTTAAAAGAGACGTAAACGTGAACCACAAGTTCAATACGGAACGGATTGGAAAACAATCCTATACCGTGAACTTGCACAGGACGTTCAATACGGAACGGGTTGAAAACAACCCCATCCCGTGAACCTCCGTCGGACGTTCAAAACGGAACGGGTTGAAAACCAACCCCATCCCGTGAACCTCCGTAGGACGTTCAATACGGAACGGGTTGTGAAACAACCCCATCCCGTGAACTTCCGTAGCCGTTTACCAATTAAACAGATCAGGTCGGAACACGACCTGATCCAAAGACTGTAAAGATCTCGCAGGTTATAATCCGAGATTTCGATTTCAGCAGTTGGGTACGATCCACCTCAGCCTGAATACAGACACGTATCGCTGTAATCAAGGTCGTGTCCGAAGTATTCAGCAGTGGCTACGACCCACCTTTGTCTGAAAAAAAAGGATAAAAAAACACGTATCGCTGTAATCAGGGGTCGTGTCGGAGGTATCGAGGTTGACCCTCGAACCTCCCTTGACTGTCAAACGGCTCGAAACCAACAATCCAGGGGCGTATAAAATACCCTGGGTGGCTTTGCCATCTTCCAGTCGAAGTGTGGGACAATTTTAAATCCCAGCTTACGGCGAATCGCGAGTGCACGCCCAAAGATCGCCAGCCTAGTACGGTCGCTGCGCGTAGGACGTTGATTCATTAAGCAACGTGGTGTCAGGCCCAATAGTAAGTCGACCCAAGGGCGCCGTTGGCAAACCTGTACCACACCGTGCCCGTACGCACGTAAGAAGGTGGTAAAGAGCCAAGGACCGGGTACGGTTGCAGCCTTACAACCTCCATCCGTTACCCTCTCCTACGACAGTCGATACCTGCAGTCGAGGAAGAAACGAGGTTGAATCTCGTCTTCCCCAAAACTGCAATCAGACGTTTCCCGGTTTAAAGGGAACGCACACAAACATATACAGTCCACTAGCTTAGCTGCGTAACGCGGCGGCTGAGTTTCCCGCTCCTGAGTGCGACAAGCACAACCAGGAGCGCGGGAACATTAAAATGAGACGGAGAGAGTGACAAACGTTACCGTATATTTACACCTCGTTCCGTCTCTTTTGTTTCAGAACAGCGTGACGCGAGCACACGCCAGACGCCGGTCAGACAGGCGAGGTTTTTGTCGCGTATAATCTAATTAAGACAGGCTGTTCGCATTTAAAGGTCCACAATAAACGACGTCGTCGAACTCTTTCGACGACGTGAAAATATATATAACGTGTGACAATTACTTTTTCATCCTCCTATTCCCTCGTAATCCGGACCCCCGTTAGACGAGGTTCTCAAATCAGTGTTTGAGCCCTCCACATTCTAACAATAATAATAGCAATACCTGTTTACTGTAAAAGTATAAAAGTAGTTCCGGAACTCGTTCAATACATAATCGTCATTTTGCGGCATTTTTTGCGGTTTTTTATTTTTTACTACCTGGTTCGACAATCAAAAAATCTGAAAATCTCCCAAAATATGTGTCCTGGTACCCGAAATGTTTCTGAATTTTTCCCCCCAATAGGTCAAGAGAAATTGTACAAAAACATGATTTTTGTTTTCACCCCATTACTACTTCCACGGTCAAAATTTCAAGTTAAAAATTGGCACACAGGGTTTTTTTTGGATGAGCTATCAAATGACCCGTTGTTCGTTCAATTTGATTTGGAGACACATTCGACCCCCTTTTTCGGCTATACCCTTTATTTCAATAATGTATTTCAATTTTCAAAGTAAATTACTTTATCATAAAATATCTGTTTAAATATGTTAATCCTATTTAAAATCGCGTTCGTTCGGGGGAAGTAATTGTCGGCCGTGATTCCCGTATCCGTTCGTGTACGTGACACTTAGGAAGGTTAAGCTGTCGTCGAGTTCTTTCAGCGTACAGACAGTTTAAAACCGCGGCCGTTTACGTGTTTTTGTACGCTGACCTTAAGCAAAGATTTGCTTCAAACGCCATTTAAATGGTATAGTGACGTCAGCGTCGAGAGAGAGAACCGTATTGTGTATTGAAAAGAAATCGACAGCCGGATTCGACAGCGTCACGTCGCGACGACGATGCGCGAACGAGTCTTCGTCTGTCGATGCTCGAAAAATTTGAGAATTATTCTCGAGCCGACTGCCAACGGGAGCGGATCCTAAAACGATCTCGCTCCTCAAGTACGCGCTCAAAAAATAAACTGGACCTTGGAAAGAAGAGAAATCTCATCGTTCCTGCGATTCGAGATTTTTAAAAGACAATCTACCTGGCGTAAGAAGCGGCCACAGTGCACGCCGCGCGTGACGCGACAGCGGACGCAAGGATGTGATTGTACGCTGCAGTCGTTGCAGTCGTTGCCGCGATCGCGACGTAAGGGACTCAGGGTGCACGTATCCAGAATCCCTTTAAAGCTATACGGCTTCGGAGCCTCCTAAAGTTCCTACCGATAGTTCGGCACCGCCTTGCGGAGTCCTCTCCGTGCAAAGGCCACTGCGAACCCTCTCCAAAAAACCGTCGGTGTACGAGTCGACCGTACACCCACCGGCGGAATTCGGGTTGAAAGCGCCTCCCTTCCGTCACGCCGCCTACCACATACGGTCCCCGTGCAAACGGTAGCCGGGTAGGCTTTATAGTGCGGTTGGACCTGCTCGGAGATTTCCTGCATAAATCCGCTTACTGTACAGTCCCCGAAATTAACGGTCACTGTGCAGTAGTTATAAAGCGTCGCAGGAAATCGCCTTGCGCGACGTTCTTACGTCAACCCGCACGGTGAACGTGCACACGAGATCCACCCACATGGAGCCTTACGTCCTCCATTTGGTGACCCGTCCGTGGCGAACCAGAGCCCCCGACAGATACGAGTGAATTCCCATCTGTTCAGGGCCAAATTCTCGTTGATAGTTCAAATAATAACTATCAGCGAGCAGCAAATAAATACAGTTCACTGAACTACGCTAAACGACAGCTGATCTCCCCCTCCAAGCGCGCCGATAGTCGCTAGGAGAGCGAGGCGGACAGCTGACGAGCGTGTGTTTACAATACGTGTACGCACGTATTTAATTTGGTCGAACCTTTGTTTCAGAATTCAAGGACCGCCACAGCCAGGGCAGCACCGGTGAGGCCGATCACCTTGGGCGGAAAATAATATAAAATATATTTCTTTTTATAATTTTTATTGTTTAATATTTGTAAAATAAACGGGTTGTTGCTTCGCGACAAACGAAAATAAAAATAAAACTTGTCAACTAATCCTTCCCTGACTGTTAGGGGGAGGAGGTTAGAAAACCTCGCCTAACGGCGGTCCGGATCTCGAGAGAAGGAGCGTCGGGGAAAAGAATACAATCTGTGGTTTTAATTTTCACGTAGTCGAGAAGCTCGACTACGCCGTTTATTTGTATTTCTCTTTCGCGCTGGCGCCTGGTTTGTGCTTGTCGCACCCAGGAGCGGGAATCTCAGCCGCCGCGATACGCTTCTAAGCTAGTGGACTGTATGTGTGTGAGCGTTCCCTTATTTTTTTTTGTCGTGGGGAAAATCTTCGAAAGACTCCCTCCCACCTCTTTGGGGAGAGGCGGGAGGGGTGTGTGGGATTCCCCGCGCCCATTATAACGGGCGCGGGACCTACCCACTAAAAACCCCACGGTGACCCTTCCGCACGATTTGGGAGGATACCGGGAATCGCTCGAAGCATACTTCCGGTATCCTCCCCGTGCCCGCGCTTTGCGCCCACCCGCGGGGGGACAAACGGTCCCCCCGGTAATCGCTCTGTCTCATAGCGGCAGGACGAGGCCACTTCGTCCTGCCGCCATCTGTCCCGGGGCCGCGTCTAGTGGCGGCTGCGAGCCCCAACTCGCAACCGCCGCGACCCCGTTTCTACCCCTCGGAGGCCGGCAGCTCATGGCCGCACCAGGCCACCGAGGGTGCCGCTCCGTGCGCCGGACCCGGACAGGAGGCACTGCCACCCCATCCGGTCCGACCCTACGCCGCCTGGCGGGAGGGGGCTCCTATCAGGACCCCCCTCCCAGCCTGGGTCATGCGCCACGCCGAGGGGGCCGCCCGCGTCGCCTGACGCCCAGGCGACGCTCTCTCGCCACCAAACGAGCGCGAGCCTCAGCGCGCCGCTGACGCTCGCGCTCCCTTCCCGCGGTCTCCTTCTGCAACATTACGATTTCGCAGAAGGAGGCCACGGCCCTCCACTTCTCCTCGCTGCCGAGCATGGCGCGCACCATGCCCGGCAGCGAGACATCCCGCCCGATGACGCCGATCAGGACACGGCGTTCACCCTCCCATGCAGCGCATACCTCGCGGGTATGTTCCGCCGTGTCCTGCTCAGCGTCACAATGGCAGCAACTCGCTGTCGGCTCCTTCCCTATCCGGCACAGGTATCTCCCGAAGCTGCCATGCCCCGAAAACACCTGTGCCATCCGGTAGGTGAGGCTTCCATGGCCTCTGTCCAGCCACTCACATAGGAGTGGCCGAACAGCCCCGACTGTCCGGTGCCCCGCGGTAGGCAGAGCCAACCGCTCTTGCCACGCGTGCACCACGGACTGCCGGGCCTGGCGCTTCAACTCGCCCCAAGCAGGTTCCTGCACACCCGGGACCGCCCCCACCCCCGCGCGACGGTCGACGCGGTGACGATACATCATCGCGTGCGACCGCGCGAGGAGATCCATGGGCGGCATCCCCGCAAGAACCGTCGCCGCCTCATGTGACACGGTCCGGTACCCGCGGACGACCCTTAGAGCCATCCGCCGCTGCACCCGACGCAGCATAGTCATGCTGCGCCGGGAGGCCGCCAGGTCGTCCGCCCAGACGGGGGCCCCGTATAGGGCCACCGACTGAACCATTGCCACATAGAGGCGGCGAACTCGGCCCGCCGGGCCCCCCAGGTTGGACAGAATCCGGCCCAAAGCCCCGACCATCCTCTCCAGCCGGGGGAAATGTCCAGCCGGGGGACTTCTTTTATTACCTTGCGAAAATTTGCTCGATGTTTTTTGAAGTTGACTAAGTTTTCGGTTGTTGTTTGTCTCTTTGCTTTGTTAAAGGCCCTATGGCTTTCTTTCATGGCTGCGTAGCAATTTTCGTTCCACCAAGGAGTATTTCTTTTTTTTGTGCTTTTTGGTTTAACTGGACCAGAGGATTCCTGCGCTGCCTTTTTAATAGCTTTTTCCAGTAATTCGATTTCTTGATTGATGTTGTTAGGATCGATTACGCTTTTTGGGGCTTTTTGGAGGGTATTCATGATTATTGTTTTGTATATATCCCAGTCTATTTTTTTAATGCTCCATTTGACAGTGGGTTTGTTTTGCAGTTGTGGGGTAGAATCTAGGTATGTAACTTTTATGGGAAAATGATCGCTGTTATGGAGGTTTAATAAGGATTCCCATTCTAGGGATTGCGTCAATTTACTACTACAGAGTGTTAAATCGATCGCACTCGGTTTCCCCGTGCTTACTGTAAAATGTATAGATTCTCAATAATTTTCCCGCGGCCGTCTATCTTGTGCCATCCCCAAATATAATGGTGACTATTAAAGTCGCCCATTAGTATGAAAGGTGTTGGAAGTTGGTTTGTAAGCGTTTCTAAGTCCGTCGGGGTTAGAGTATGGCTATTCGGGAGGTAGATGTTGCATATGTGTATCTTGCTTGGGAGTAGCACTGTGATTGCGATTGCTTCTAAGTTTGCGTTTAGCGGAATTTCAACGGCATTGAATTTTTCAGATACTGCGATGAGTACTCCCCCACTCGCGTGATTATCGCCGTCTCTATTTTTGTTGAAGATGACGAACCCTTTGAGTCTTGGGAGGTGGTGTTTCTTGAGGTTTGTCTCTTGTAGGCAAATAATGGATGGGTTGTGTTGGTTAAGAAGGAGCTGTAGGTGTTCGTATTGCGTTTAAAAGCTATTTATATTCCATTGAATAATATGTTTCATTGTGCTTAAAAGGAGTCACTCTCTACTTCTGATGCCCAACTGACGGCTGTTTTTGTTGAGGAGTTCTGGATTATTTTTTTATGCAGTCTGGGTAGTCTGTTTTTCATACTACGTTCATTAAGCAAGGGGTGGATTTTTAGAATCATTCCAGCTAAGGCGAGAGTGTTAGTTGTGTATGTTCTTGAAATTTCTGAAGGGTTTGGGGCTGTGATTGAGTTTTCTAGGAAGCTTTTAAATTGTATATAACTTAGCACGTGGTTGTTCCCTTGGTCTTCAATGTAGTTTTTGGCTGGTTCCAGCATATCATCGATTTTGTCTAGCGAAAAGGCGGGTGATGGGGGCCGTTTTGTTTTCTTAGAGACTGGTCCAGGGTTCTTATGCGGTTTTTGGGGTATTGCGCCTGGTGACTTGAAATCAAGATCGCTTAGTTTTATTGGTTTTGTGTTACTTTCTTCTGAAGTTGTGGATAACGGTCTTTTGCTACTTATTTTATCTGCAGTCGAGTCATCTAATGCTCTTGCTGCTGGTTCTGTTGTGTTAGAGTCGTCTAGCGACATTGGTTCCATCTGTTCAGGTGTATTTGGCATTTCTATTTCCATTTCCGTTTCTTTAGACCAATCTTCGGTGTGGGGCGATGGAAGGGGTTGAAGGTTGGCATCTTTTGGTGAGCTGGTTTCGTTTGGATTTTGGTTGTTAGGGCATTACGTGGCAATATGTCCTTCTTGGTTGCACCTGAAGCATGTCTGTTTTTCCGTGGTAGCGAATATTCTGTAGGTGTTATTTTCTAACATAATAAGAAAGGAGCCCGGGATTTGTTTTGCATCTTCTGGATCTACGTAGACTTGTCTCCTGAAGCTTAAAATATGCGACAGGTCCGGATCGACGATTCCTGCTTTTAGTGGGGTTATTTTTTAGTATAATTTCATATTGTTTGTTCTGAAAACGTTTTCGATAGCTGTGTTGGGAATTATAGGTGCGATATTTGATAGTATGATTCTAATGACCGGTAGTACCATTGGGCGGATTTCTATATTTACGTTATTTATTGCAATTGTTTTGTGTTTAGAGGTTAAGTTTGTAACCGTTTCTTTGCTATCCAGGTACATACAGATTCTTCCATTGGAAATCCTTGATAGATATTTTATAGCTTTGGGTCCTGTTATGTTACCAATAGCCCGGGCATACTTCTTAATGGTGATTCCATCAACTGATTGCAGAATAATAGCTTGATCTTGGGTTGGTGTGTATTCATGTTTTGTTATGTTGGCATATGAGGTTTTGATTTCGGTCATATTGAATTTTTGGGTTATTTGGTTATTTTCCGATTGAATATTTTGGTTCTCGTTAGTTTGGAAAGGCTACACCGATATTTGTTTTATGAAACAACCAATGAAATTAAGTTGCATGCATGCATAAGAGATAAAGCAGTGTAAAAACTTTTGAAGCATGGCAGATGAAACTTACAGAGGTCTTTATAGAACATTTTTGAAGAAAATGTTGACTTAAATGTTAAGACTTACCTTTTGTAAAATCCGGCGATATCGACTGTGTAAATCGTCTTATGTCGTGTTCAGTGAAGTAGAACACGTGCTCGATTTAGGTTATGTACGATCCTCACGTGCCACTTTCTCGATGTGTACTTTTACATCAAAATTTTCGACCAGCATCGCAACCTCGTCGCCAAATTGCAGTGCTGTTGAATTCGAGAGACTGGTTAAGTGCAAATCTTTGTTGATCGTCAACCCTCAACTTTATTAACAACTCGTGAATGCAGGACAATCTTCGTGTATCTAACTAGACGCTCCCACTCCTACTTCGTTGTCAATAAATAATTGCGACTCACCATACATTTCTTGGATTTGATATTACACTCGGTTTTTCACTCACGTCTGCACTCGATGAGTCTAACCGGAGACCTGTCGGGATTTCCCGATGAAGATTCTTGCATCGCAAAGAAAGCGGAAGGACACGGACGCGATGCCGCCGTGCTGCACTGCGCGAAAAACCTTAAGGCTGGTTTACGCGCGCTAAATACAGAGGTGCCAGAAAGCATCGACGGTGTCCTACTCACACATGCCAGATCACGCGTACGTGAGCTCGTGGAGTTTCGGAAAGTCGACAAAGGCAAATTGACGCATGCTCTCTTTCTCGATTCTCCGAAGCTGCCCGAAGTCATTTCGGACCACTTCGTGGGAGTTGAGGGAGAAAGGCTCACAGTTGCCTTCTCGCTCTTAACAACTGAAATCCGACCTCCCGTCAACGACATACGATTTGGATTCTCGAGCTGAAATTCTCGACTGCCTAAGCATTTTTACTTTCCGACTTATGTAGGCGCACATAAGCAAAGTACCCATAATGAAAAAAAAATTTTGTGAAATTTATTTTACGGAAATACACGTTTTAAGACCCCCTGATCATATTTTAATTATTGAAAAAAAGAAATTTTTTTTATTATTCCCATGTATGAGCGCACATATGTATATTTTTAATACGATTGAGTATAAATGGCTGAATGAATTTAAGTGAAACTTTACATTTAAGTTTTATGTTCTTATTTCAAAGTCCGGTTAGACTTTGACTATAATCAGTCCATGGATAATAATGATTATACCTCTTGTTTCATAGTTGTTCTGATATATAGGCATAATGTATAACAAATCTTTTAAATGTTTCATATAAATCTTAGGAAGAATTAAATTTTATGTAAAAAAAATTATATAAACTTTTTCTCTATGTTCTCTAGAAAAGAAAAAATTAAATGAAATCTTATACATTACATGCTTACTCAAATCACATTGAAAACGAATACTACAAATGTTTTAGAATAATGTGCAAAATGGTCTTACTCGCAAAGGGTTAATTTAGAAATAAATGTTTGGTAATTGAAAACAGGTAAGCAGCTTAAACGGCTGCGATTTTCGCTAAAACAAATTGAAAACTCGGTTCTACCAAGGAAAAGTTGGAATGATACCCGGTTTTGGGTTAGGTTTTACTTTAAGATATTATTAAAGTTATTACAGATACTTATCTTCAGAAATAGAAATACATTCAATAACCAGC
The DNA here is from genome assembly GCF_013123115.1 of Colletes gigas. Lineage (NCBI taxonomy): Eukaryota > Metazoa > Arthropoda > Insecta > Hymenoptera > Colletidae > Colletes > Colletes gigas. The sequence goes on from NW_025106795.1 coordinate 23,249, forward strand.
GTGGCGTGAATGATAAGGTGTTTGCCTGCAAGTTCCGAGCTTCTTCTGCTCTGCAGGTTTGAACCCTGCTTAAACAAATCTTATTTTTATTTTTTCAATCATATTTTAATCGTACACTAAATATGACATTATATTTTTGTCTGACCTTCGAATATTTTTTTTTAAGTTAAGTTTAACCAATTATTATTTTATGACATTGCCTGCTAACTCATGTTACTGTTCTAAAATGAAACGCTATGTTTTGAACCATTAAAAATAATCGACAATGTCCTTTTAAAATTTTAAATCCAACCCATACTTTATATTAAACTGGCACACGGGATCACTTTTCCTTTGTTTCTAAACGATTTGATGGTGGGGATCTCGCGACTCCTGGCAAAAGAGTTCAGTTGTAGATTACCAGCAGACAAATAAAGTAATTCTTTTATTAAAGTTGATTTTATCGTGTTTGTTTATTAAAGTTGATTTTATTGTGCTTGTGCAAAGTGACAGTATTTCGTGCCGTTGGGTAAGTATTTAATAGTTGTTTTTTAATTAGTGCAATTAAGTTGTACAATAAAAATGGCAGCATTTGAGGAAATCAACACAAAGTTTAAATATAGATTTCGATCTATTTGGATGAATGATCCAAATTTAAAGTCATGGCTACGCGAAGTTCCAGGGGACAATACCGTTTTTTATTGTTGCATTTGTAGAAGAACTTTTAAGTGTCGATCCTCAAATGTTAAGAGACATTTAGAATCTGCGAGACATAAATTTTTATTAACTAATTTAAATCTTGATACAACGGAACGTCCAACGGAGACTGTTACATCTCAATGTTCTAACATTGAAAAATTTTGACCATGGTTGCGTAAAGTCGACGACGTTCCGTCTTCTTGTTATTGCTCAATTTGTGAGATAAGATTAAAGCGGCGTTTATATATTTTAAATTCTAAATACCATCTTATGAACTGCGCAAAAAATGGAATAGACGTGACTAGATCGAATGATTTCAATACGCAATCCGAAGGATCGGCTCTGTCGTTCGAGGAACAGCGGCATAAAGCGGAGATTCAGTATGCAGCTTTAATAGCTACATTGAATCTCCCGTTTAAAGTCGCGGGCCGGATCCTTGAGTACTTTCAAACTGTGCCAAAAACCGATTTTGGACAGTATGACAATAAGTCGAACAAAGTCTACCAATATTATAACGAAGGTTCTGTATCCCTACGAAACAGATCGTCTTTCTAGTGTTCTACGGAACAATAAATATTCAATTTTTATTGACGAGACATCGGACTAGACCAATGAAAAATGGATGACGCTTCTAGTTCGTTACGTTGATCCCACGACTTTGGATGTACGATCGGAATTATTAAAATTAATTAATCTCGACGCGAAAGATTGTAGTTCCCAAAAGATATTTGAAGCATTTAAACATGAAATGTGGAAAAAAGAAATTCCGATGGAAAACATCCTTGCCTTATCACGCGACAAAGCGTCTGTCATGGTAGGGCAATATTGCTCGTTCAAGACTGCTCTTGCAAAAATTCTCGGCGATAACTTTTTAACTTTGTGATGTCGTTGCCATTCCACTACATTGGTAGTGTGCGCAAAGTGCAGTACCCTTCTAGATGAATGTGAGGACGTTTTACATCAGACAGTAGGTTTTATACATATATTCCAGCCCGAAACGGACTGTAATATTCCGCGAGTTTCAAGAATGCTATCAAATTAAAAGCCGAAAGATTTCAAATTTGTGCACTACGCGCTTGCTTTCCCACCACGCGGCTGCAACTTCATTATTAGATAATTGGGATTGTATTATATCATATCTTCGAGAGTTTGTCTTGAGCGAGAAAACAAAGTCTGCGGAACGTCTTCTTATTTTGTTACAAAATCCAGAAATAAAAGCATATATCTATTTTTTGAAATATGCTCTTGGCTTTTTCGTTAAATTTAATGTGTTTTTTCAAAGCCAAGAAACCAGGATCCATTTGCTTCAACAATTTGCAATATCTCTTTTGCAATGCATACTGCGAAAATTTTTGAAGCCAGACTGGCTGAAGCAAATAGATACAATAATTAATATAGATTTTTCGAGTCACGGGAATCAAATCAAGCTTGATGAGATATGCATTGGTTCGGAATGCGGTAGATTCCTCAATGAATTGATTGAAATCCGATACTGCTAAAGCCGTTCGGAAACAATGTTTGGATTTTTAAATTACAGCTGCAAATGAAATTCGTCATCGATTGCCAATCAATGACAAATTTCGGTAATTATTTACTTTAGTGATTCCTCACCGATTTCGATGACCTTGAAATATGTTGCCAAGGTAACTGTTATGAATACTTTTTCTTTATACATGTTACCGCCGCTCGCCCTTTGTTTTCGAGATATTTGCAAAAATAATTTTATGTCTGAATTAGCCTCTGGTTGAGTTGGAGATGAAATATTATACTTTATTCTTTACTATTATTACTATTATCGTTATTATTAACAGAAATTGGAAAAATTCGGATAATATTAATTGTTAGAATGCCAGGAGTTATCCTGGCCTAACGGGGTCCGGATTACGAGGGAAAGGACTTTAGGAAAAAGTATATTAAAAATTGATGCACTTGATTTATATTTTCGCTTGGTCGCTTATCGCGGCCAAGCCGTTTATTTATTTTAACTTTGATTTATTAGTAACAAAAAAAAAGAATAGGAAAAAAAAACCACCTCGACGTCAGCCAGACGTTGGGGGGGAAAAAAACCTATGGCTGCCGCTCACCCTCAGCCCTCGTTGTTTGGTCTGTAACAAGGAAAGACAAGGCTGGATTTTAATACCTTGTAACGCTTGTTGCGTTGCCCGTCTCGCTTTATTTCGCACGCTCCTGTCTGTGCTAGTCGCACTCAGGAGCGGGAATAACAGACCGTGCTCGTCGAACTGAGCGATGTCTATGTGGACTGTATATGTGAACGTTCTCGTAAACGGAGAAACGTTCGATCGCAGTGCGGAAGAAGAGATTTAATTTCTCAATTCTCCGCTTTTTTTGCGATGGTTGAAATGCCGCAGGAATGGACAACAGGTGGAGGTTGTAAGGCTCCAAATGTTGCTCAAATCCGCAGTTTCTCACCGTTCTCGTATGCGCACAAGGCGCGGTGTGGTGTAGCCCTTAACGGCGCACGAAACGTCTTACGTTTAAAGGAGCGTACACCACGGTGCTCTTTTGCGGTGCTCTGCGCACAGGGTACGTACACACTGGCGGTCAAGGAGCGTTGCTCGAGCGTGTCGGAAGCGGGAAGAATCCGGTTTTCTCCAGCTCCGACACGAGAAACGGCAAGCCCACCGGGGTATCGACCAAAGGTTACCCTGGGGGTGAAAATTCAAAACCGTGCGGACAATTCAATGTCGATCACGACCGCGTCAAATGCAGCAGTACGTGCGACAATTTGCTCTTCCACGGCCGCGAAGCTCAAGCGCTACGTGGAGAAAATCAGCCTCACACGACCGCGTCGAATGCAGCAGTCCGTGTGAAGGTCAGTACTGAGTAGGCCGTAGCCACTGGCTGAAACTGTACTTCCGACGACCGCTGAGTTCAGCGAGACGTTGGAAAGTCAGCCTCACGACCGCGTCAAATGCAGCAGTCCGTGATATAACCAGTCTCTCACGACCGCGTCAAATGCAGCAGTCCGTGGAGCCGTCAGCACTGACTGGGCCTTAGCCCTTGGCTGTGACTGGAGTTATCGACATACGTGAAACGAGGATTTTCCTCGATTCGCTTCACGGCCGCGAAACTCAAGCGCTACGTGAAGCTGAGACGAAAACCCACAGTCTGTTTGGACTGAAATCTCGACAAACGGGAGCCGAGTTTCCTCGATTCGCCTCTCACGGCCGCGAAACACAAGCGCTACGTGAAGAATTCGGCGAGATTTATATAGTCATTTAATCGGGGCTGGAAAAATGCCTCACCGATTTAATTAATTGCGAGCAGCATTCGATTAGTCTCAACGAAAGGTTCGAGTGTTCTCAGAACCCTTTTTCGGAGAATCTGGCTTCGTCGCGGAGCGGATTCGTTCGTCGATCTGCTCGCTGCGAGGACCAGAATTCGAATCACGAAGCGAATAGACATCCGCAGTCACGGCCACGGGAGGGGTAATCACCCTCTCGCGGCGCTATCCCTGCTCTTCGATATCTATCTCTTCTCAATTTTAATATTTCGATACCCTCTCTGTTTATGGATCTTCGACGATCGATCCCAAGTATACGGTATTGGGTCGATCACGTGACTGAGAGCAAACAAACTCGTGTGTGGTTCTTCTAACCTGTATTGGTCCGTGTACCGATCTACGCATCAGAGAGTCTCTGGAATGTCGTGTACGCGAAAGCAAAAACTGTACGAGGAATTTACGGTTCTCAGTTATGGTTCACGTTAAATTAGATAATTCTCTTAACGGTTCTCAAACCCGTCAATTAACGCGATATTTAAACATACCGCCCCCCTTGCACGGTCCGTGCAATAAACAAAAGGAGCGGTAATTCGCGGAGACAATTCGAACGTCCAGTTACAGAGAGGGGTTACTTCACTTAATAAAGAAATTAAGTTACTTACTTTTTAGCGGCGGAAAAGGTCCCTTCGACTCTGCAAAATATGCAGGGACGTCAGTACGGCCTCTGTTACGGCCGCCTGGTCGATTCGGGCCTGGCTTTGTCGCGTTGGAGGAGGCGGTCTTTCAATGGGGCGACTGACCCCTTGACCCTGCGACGCCCGATTTCGTCGGCGTGCCCTCCTTCCAGTCGCCGGTCGTGTTGACGGCCCTGGAGTCGAGGCTTCCGGTCCCGCCGAGGGCTGCGGCTCCACGGGGTTGCTCGCCGTGGCCGGCGCCTCCGGCTCGTGGAAATCGCAGGCCACTAGGCGTCCCGTCCTGTTCCACTTTAAAGTTGTAGTGGCCCCCCGGAACCACCACTTTCGGCGTCGAGAGGACCACGGTACGTGGACCGGGATCTCCAGCACGTCCTGCCCCAGGTCAAGCCGGAAGGTCGGCGTGGTTGGTGGATGCCGAAGGGCCTCCCTCGCATCGCCAACCTCCATGGGCTCCGGTTCGGTCGTTGTGGCCGTCGCTGGGGTAGCTGGGGGCCGGAAGGCCTCTCCCAGCTGCAAGAGACGCCCGAACTGGGCCTCCATTTCCGGGTCCAGGCTCCGGGTCGGCTCCGTCTCCTTGTTTTCGTTTCTGTCGACATTTTGCTCCGGTTTTGACTAGGAACTGAGGGAATTCTGCAGCGGGTCCTGCTTTTATGCCGAGGACGATCGCGTTCCGCGAATTCTCCCTTCCCTAAATTATTACAGGATGGTAGGAAATGGATTCCCCTATCACCGTAATTGTCACTAAAGACAAAGGTACATGTGGATCGACACCGTCTTTATTTTCGACGGTGGTTCTCACTTCCTCTTTGTCTGTACAGCGGAGCTCGACAGTTTTTGTATCCCATCGGCGTCTTCGACGGCCGACGTCGGTGTTTACTCATCGACAGGCAGTTTACACAAACGCGTAATTGGGCGTGTGTACGTAGACGTAGTTGTACGTACTTTAACCACACGCACATTTCTATCCTTGCCCGGGAAAACTTCCTCAATTCTTCCCATTTCCCATTGATTCGGGGGGAGAAGAGGGTTTTGCACTAAAACCAAATCGTTCGGTTTTAACTGCAATTGGGTGGTGCGCCACTTATAGCGGTTCTGGAGGTGCGTGAGATAATCTCGCGTCCAATGTCTCCAGAGCTGTTCGTGGAATTTCTGAATCGCTCTCCAACGCGTAAGTCGTGTGAGTTTTTCAGTTTCCACTGACTCGACCGGAAGTGCATTTATTGGACTTCCGATCAAAAAGTGGCCCGGTGTGAGAGGCGCATAATCCTCTGGACAATCACTCAAAGCGGCGATCGGTCGCGAGTTTAAACTCGCTTCGATCTTGCAGAGCAATGTCTGCATTTCCTCGCTCGTGGGAGTGAAGTCGCCGAGGATGCGTTTTAGGTGATGTTTCACCGATTTCACACCGGCTTCTTGCATACCGCCGAAATGCGGTGCACTAGGTGGATTAAAATTCCACTTAATGCCGTTCTGACCACATTTATTTCGCATTTCTTGCGTG
>NW_025106796.1:0-28954 GCF_013123115.1 Colletes gigas
ATTACGTAAGAAGGGGAACAGTGTGTACGTAAAATGGCTAGGACTCAATAACTCGCACAATTCATGGATCCATAAAAGTAATGTTTTATAATCATTTGTTGCTTTAATAAATATATCATATTTTAAAGGCATCTAATTTCTTTTCCGACGCCCATAATGCTCGTCAATGTTATACGTTCTGCTGAGGTTGCATTTTTGCACGTGTTCATGGTAATATAAAAGGTATTTGCAAACATTGCACTTTTCGCAGAAGAAGAAGAACACGTGACATAAAAATTCCTCTCCCCGCACCTCGCTGCCCTTGATGCATCGTTACATTTTTTTGCGCCATCAATGATATTGTAGTTGATGCTCGTAAGAAAAAACATAACAATATATTATCATTTAAAACATATATTATTTCTCCAATTTTATTTCACCCGTCTTCCACCATCTCTCTCCTCGCCACCTAATTCTAAGATGCAACGTTTCAAAAGTCTTATATTTCATTCGGGCGTTCTTCATGCAGCTAAATGATGTCATTCGGCGCGTCTGCTCGAGGGGGTTCAAATTACATGCAATCGCGCGTTACGCTGCGACGTTAAGATTGAAATAAACATTTTGAAGAATGATTTGCTTCAGAATAAATACAATTGCAAATATTGCATATCAATGTCATTTTCTCCGATCGATGCGGCATTGATTCGCTACATATCGATTCGCGCGGGGGTGGACCAAGGTTGTCCCTCCCCTCGAAAAAAAAATTTCCGGTGGTGAATCGGAGTCTGAAAAAAATTTCGGGGATCATTCCCTCCGTCTGAAAAAATTTCCGACGGTGGTACAGGTCTGGAGAGGTCTCCGCGGCGGCTCGGTCTGGACTAATCCCCTCCACGATTGCGCTATCCCCCCACTCCGCAGCTTGTGCGCGTGCAACCAATTTTCCTCTCCCCGCAGGCCTCGCGCCCGTCTGAAAAAATCCCCTCCACGATTGCGCTATCTCCCCCCCCCCGCTCCGCAGCTTGTGCGCGTGCAACCAATTTTCCTCTCCCCGCAGGCCTCGCGCCCGTCTGAAAAATTTCCGACGGTGGGTCAGGTCTGGAGCGGTCTCCGCGACGGCTCAGCCCGGACTAATCCCCTCCACGATTGAGCCATCCCCCACTCCGCGGCTTGTGCGCGCGCAACCTATTTTGGTAATATAAATGGTATTTGCAAACATTGCACTTTTCGCAGAAGAAGAACACATGACATAATAAAATTCCTCTCCCCCCGCACTATGCCCCACCCGCTTCGCATGATACACATGATTTCGGTCGATTCGTACCGCGAATGTGATGTCATAGAATTTGCACGTTTGGACGTGTTCAAGGTAATCTAAAACGCTTTTGCAAAAGTTGCACTTTTCGCAGAAGAACACGTGACATAAAAATTCCTCTCCCCGCACCTCGCTTCCCTTGATGCATCGTTACAATTTTTTTTTTTTATGTGCTGCACACTCGTTTTGATAGTATCATCGTCGCCGTCGTCGTGAAACGTTATGGATTCTACAAACATGAATTACTACATTTCTCGCGAAACGGCGTGCATAAGTCGCGAGTAAGTGTTATTATCATCATTTCCTTAGCGTTATTACTTACCTTTCATTCTTTACATACTTTTTCTATATGTTACGATAGCAATAAACAACGTTCGACGCCTTATATACTGGGGAGGAGGTTTGCCCTCACATCCACGGCATACAAGTACCTGGATATTAGAATCGCGGTAGGACCTGTGTCCGCTGTGGAAATTATTCTTGGCGATACTCGAGGAAATGCGTTGTTGTTGCCACACTCGACATGGATGACATTGATCCAGAAACGCGAGGATATCGAACAACATGTACAATCAGCTCCTTCTCCAACGTCATTAACAATTTGTGATTTGGTGCTTACGGTTGTTACAATGCGTGGCATGAACCTTGTGCAAATGAAATTGTATGATGTCTGCATCTATATGAAACCATCGACTGTATTATTTTTATTCGAACTGGAACTGTGTGTCGAGCACGCGTATTCGTGGCTGTGTCAAAATACGCACTATGTCAGCGAGAAATATAAACAATTTGTAACTATATTAAAACGGAACAGTATTGCGCATAAACATAAGACCGTCAAAATCCTTCGTGAATATTATGATAAAAATTCTCCTGCGGATTGCGAGCTGTTGGCATTTGCAGTGGATAATACGTTATACGATGCTATTAATAATTAAATAAAAAGCATATCGAATTTTGTAATTACATAATTTATACTCTCACTGAATTGTAATAAAAGATTAAATATATCACTTTCATAAAAAATAGTAAAAAGACATCTAATTTCTTTCCCCCCTTTTACCGACATCTGACAATTGCCTCTTTCTGATAATTACCAACCATTGTTACCTCTTTCTGATAATTACCAACCATTGATACCAACTACCGACCATTGATAACAATTACCGACCGTTGATACTAATTACCGACCTAATTACGACCCCCCTCCCCCCGACCACCCCCAGGCGCGCGGCACCTCCCCCACCCCTCACCCCCCACGGACCACCCACCCAACACGTGGGCCCCCACCCCACTTCCCCCCTGGCCCTCGATTCCCCCCTCCCCCGCACCCTCCCTCTGGGACCATGGCTCAGAACTCTCCTTACTCAACTACTGAAGGATATCGAGGAGCTGAAAAACCGAACGCCGTGTAGAATCTGCAAAGAAAAAGGCCACTGGGCACGTGAATTTCCGAGAAATCAAGCTGGAAAGTCATCGGACAGTTCAGCGAGAAATGCGCCGGCGTTGGTGTGTGACATTGTTGCAACATATAAATGCACCCGCGAAAGTGACAGTGACGTGTGGATTGCGGATTCGGGTGCCGGAATGCATATGACTTTCCGCAAAGACTATTTTTCGGCATTGCAGCCGAATTCAAATGGTCATGCGGTTAAGGTAGCGGATGATCGCATCATCTTAGCGGCCGGTATCGGAACAATTCAAATCCATGAAGTGCTTGAGGGAGTGCTATACGAACGCGAATTACAAGATGTGCTCTATGTTCCAGAATTAAAGTGTAGTTTGTTTTCCATAGGGTCAGTAAATAAAAAACGGTACTCTTTTCATTCGTTTGAAAACAAATGTGAAGTTCGTGATAGGAAAGGAAAACTCGCCGCACATGGAATACCGCACGCAAAACTGTTTAAAATGTGTTTCAAAGTGGAGTGCCCATTGACTGTAAAGCGTTGAAATTAGCAGATGGTCAAGAAAAATTAAAACTTTGGCATGAGCGGATGGGGCACGTAAATGTGCGCGCCGTAAAACACACGTGTGAACAACTCGGCATCGACGGAATTGAAAAGGACAATTTGACAAAGTTTTTTTGTGAAGGATGCATTATGGGCAAGCATTCCCGAGGGCCGCACCCAAGCATTGGGGTTGAAGGCAATTACGAGCCAGGGGAGAAAATTCATACCGATGTCTGTGGCCCTGTAAACATAAACTCACCGAGCAACACGCGGTTCTTTTTACTGTTTAAGGACGAGAGCACCAGCTATAGGAAGGTATACTTCATGAGCAATAAATCAGAAGTGTTCAGCAAATTTAAGGAGTTCGAGGCATTCGTATCAACGCCAACAGGAACGAAAATTAAAGTCCTGCGCTCGGACAATGGGACGGAGTATACCTGCAGCCAACTCCGGGCCTTTTTAGAGGAAAAGGGTATAATCCACGAATGCTCGTCACCATACATTCATCAGCAGAATGGTCGCGCTGAACGCCAAATTCGTACGCTCATTGAAAGTGCACGTTCTATGATTCACGCAAAGAACATGGATCAAAAATTATGGGCAGAAGCAGTAAACACCGCGTGCTACCTGCTGAACCGGACCATCCTAAACCATTGGAGACAATTACTCCGTTCGAGAAGTGGTTTAAACGCAAACCTGAAATAAAACATTTAAAGGTTTTTGGATCCGTGGCCTACCTGAACGTACCGAAGGAAAGACGGCAAAAATTCGATCCAAAAAGCAGGCGGGTCATATTCGTCGGTTACGATGGAGAGTCTACTAATTATAGACTCTGTGACAATAGAATGAAGAAAATTTCTATAAGCAGTGACCGATATAATTATCAAATTCGGAATTGAAAACGAAGCAGAGACGACTCCTACTCCAGAAGATGCAGCCGAACACCAAGCTCCAGTTGTGGAAGATGTCGCCGAAACACGAGACCTGGAAAACAATATGTTGTAGACGGTTTCAATCATTGTGGTTTCGGGTTTAGTTAATTTACTCATTTGACAATATATAGCTTTATTAACGTTTTACTGAACTGTATATAACTTAAATAAATGTCACCGGTTGACCGACAGCGCGTGCGCTGCCGCGGGCTCAGCGCTTCTCCCCCCAGACCCCGCGAGCACCACGGGTGGATCGAGTAGCTCGGGCTCTCCGGGGAGTGGGGCAAGAGAAGAGCGTCGAGCATTAGCGCGCGTTCCATCTGATCGCACTCATCCGTATTGTTTCGACCAGCGAGTTTAGCGTCTGTTTTCTTGTGTGACCTCCTCGTTCCGTTAATTTTCAAACCTCAGAATAAGTTGGCAAATTTCCGAACACGGAAAGCCCATTTTATTCGAAACTCAATAGAAATGATGAAAACGCAGTTTTGCCAGAAATAGAGCAGGTAGCCACCAATGAAAATGCACGGGAAGGTAGAAAATTGCGCAATAGAAGCGCGTTACAAGCACCTGACCGATACGGCGTACCTACCGCTTTTCTGGCTGATACTATCCAGTGACGACACCAGCAAGTGGAAGAAAGCCATGGACGAAGAGATGCTGGCTCTTGAAGAAAATCGCACATGGACCATATGTGCATTGCCGCAAGGAAAACGTGCAATCGGGTGCAAATGGGTTTTCTCAATTAAAAATGATACAGCTGGAAATCTGAAGAGATACAAGGCGAGACTTGTAGCGACAGGATTCCGACAACGAGAAGGAATCGATTATTTTGACACATTCGCACATGTCGTTCGCTAAGAGTCCATCAGAATTCTTCTTGCAATAGCTGCGAAAGAAGATCATGAAATAATGAAGTTCGACGTGAAAACCGCTTTTCTATATGGCGATCTTCAAGAAGAAATTTACTTGGAGCAGCCTCCAGGATACGAAATTGAGAGCCAACCGGATGCAGTCTTTAAGCTACATCGGAGTCTGTATGGATTGACGCAGTCACCCAAATGCTGGAACGAGAAGTTCACGAGGTTTCTGAACGAATTTAATCTCGTGAACATCGCAAGTGATAAGTGCGTGTTCGTCGGTGTAGTGAAAAATTCAAAAGTGTATTTAGCCCTGTATGTGGATGATGGTTTGATTATGAGCAAAAGCGAAAGTGCAATTAAGAGCGTCTTAGATTATTTGAAAGGTAATCTTAAAATCACGGTAGATCGGGCCGATGAATTTCTCGGTTTCGAAATTAAACGCGATCGCGAACGTCGACTCTTAAAAATTTCTCAATCGGGCTATATTAAGAAAATTTTAAAGACTTTTAACATGTTTGAAGCAAATCCGTCAAGTGTACCTGCGGAGCCAGGTATGTCCTTGCAAAAACAAACACCTGCGATTGACAGTAAAATACCGTTTCGTGAGACAATAGGCTCTTTATTGTTCGCTGCACGAATTTCTCGCCCTGATATCGAATTCGCGGTCAATTGCGCAAGTCAATTTCTGAGCTGCTAAGATGACACTCATTGGCAATCGGTAAAGAAAATAATGCGTTATTTAAATGGAACACGTGATCATGGAATAGTTTACGGAAACAGTGGGAGTTCGCTTGATATTTCGGGATTCACGGATGCAGACTATGACGGATGCACAGAGACCCGAAGATCTAGGAGTGGATTTGTCTACATTTTGAATCGTGGACCAATTTCGTGGTCCAGTCAATTGCAAAAGGTTGTTGCCCTTTCGACTGCTGAGTCTGAATATATAGCATTAGCTCAAGCCGTGAAAAAAGCGGTTTGGTTACGTCGTATGTTGAATGAGTTGGATGTAGTGTGCAATATTGTCCCTGTTTTTGGTGATAACCAAGCGGCAATAAAAATTGCTAATAGTTCCGAAAACCATAAGCGCTCGAAACACATTGACATAAAGTACCATTTTACTCGTGATGTCGTTAATCGTGGAGAAGTAGAAATTAGTCATTTTCAATCGAAAGAACAACTGGCTGATATCTTCACTAAGCCTTTGCAAAAGCAGCTATTTTGCTATCTGAGACAAAAAATAAATGTTAGCGGACATTCAAAATAAGTGGGAGTGTTGAGAATAAATATATTTTCAATGTCTAGCATTGCGATTTCTCTCTGCTCGACGTCGACACAGGTCGGGCCATAAAACCCATATGTCTGCCGATCATTTGGCGATGCCTATAAAGCCAGGCTTTTTCTCCGTTTGGAGTTAGTTGTGCGACAACCCTGACCGCGGAGAAGGTATTTTACTTAGTCTTTCGCCTACGTGTCTTGTAATATCCATTATTATACTTTTCAATAGACCATTTTTTCTTCTGCATGTAAGCAAATATCTAGATTGCTCACTACTTGCTAGCTAGCTACCTAGTTCAATGCTTGCACGCTAGCTACGTAGCACAATCCTTACAACCTAGCTACCCAGCACACTACTTGCTAGCTAGCCACCTAGCTCAATCCGTGCAACCTAGCTACCTAGCTCACTCCATGCTAGATAACTACTAAGCTCACTCCTTGCAACCTAGCTACATAGCACACACCTTGCTAGCTAGCTACCGCGATCACTCCATGCTAGCCAGTACCGTGTTCACTCCTTGCTAGCTAGCTACCTAGAAATCTTCTTGGCAGCTAGCTAGCTAGCCCACTCGTTGGTAGATATCTACATTGCTCACTCCTTGCTAGCTACCTACCTAGTACAATGCCTGCACGCTAGCTACGTAGCACACTTCTAGCTAGATAGCGACCTAACTCACCCCTTGCTAGCTAGCTACATAGCACCCCCCCTTGCTAGTTAGCTTCATAGCTGACCCCGTGCAAGCTAGCTACCTAGCTCATTCCTTGCCATCTAGCTACCCAGCACACACCTTGCCAACTAGCTACAGATCTAACTGAATGCAACCTAGCTACCTCGCTCACTCCATCCAACCTAGCTACCAATCACACTCCATGCTATCTACCTACCTAGCATAGTCCTTGCTATCTAGCTACCCAGCGCACTCCATTCTAGCCAGCTACCTAGCTCACTCCTTGCTAGATAGCTAGCAAGCTCACTGCTTGAAACCTAGATACCTAGGTCACTCCGTGCAAGCTAGCTACCTAGCTCACTCCTTGCCAGCTAGCTACCAAGCTCACACATTGCCAGCACGCTGCCTAGCACACTCCTCGCTAGATAGCTATCAAGCTCACACCTTGCAACCTAGCTACCTAGCTCACTCCATGCAAGGTAGCTACCAATCTCACTCCATGAAAGCTAGCTACCTAGCACACTCCTTGCTAGATAGTTATCGCGTTCACTCCTTGCAATATAGCTACCTAGCTCACTCCTTGCTATCAAGGTACCTAGCTCACTCCTTGCTAAATAGCTACCAAGCTCTCTGCTTGCAACCTAGCTACCTAGGTCGCTCCATGCAAGATTGCTACCTAGCACACTTCTAGCTATATAGCTACATATCTCACAGCTTGCTAGTTAGCTACCTAGCACCCTCCTTGCTAGCTAGCTTCAAAGCTCACTCCGTGCAAGCTAGCTACCTAGCTCACTCCTTGCCAGCTAGCTACCTAGCTCACTAAGTGCAAGCTAGCTGCCTAGCACACTTCTAGCTAGATAGCTACCTAGCAATCTACTTGTCAGCTAGCTACCTTGCTCACTCATTGCGAGATTACTACCTAGCTTACTCCATGCAACCTAGCTACCTAGCTCACCCCTTGCTAGATAGCTACCTAGCTCACTCCTTCCAACCTAGCTACCTAGCACACTAATAGCTATCTAGCTACCTAGCACACTCCTTGCTATCTAGCTACCTTGATCACTCCTTGCTATCTAGCCACCTAGCTCACTCCTTGCTATCTAGTTATCTAGCACACTACATACTATATAACTACCTAGCACACTCCTTGCTAGCTAGCTACCTAGCACACTCCATGCTATCTAGCTACCTTGCTCAATTCCTGCCAGCTAGCTACCTTGCTCCTCCTTACTATATAGCTACCTATCTCACTCCTTGCTAGATAGCTGCCAAGCTCACTCCTTGCAACATAGCTACCTAGCTCACTCCTTGCTAGCTAGCTACCTAACTCACACCTTGCCAGCTAGCTACCTCCCTCACTCCATGCTAGCTAGCTATCTAGCACACTCCTTAGTATATAGCTACTGTGCCGTGCAGGGCGTGGCACACAGAATGCCGGGGAAGGATAGTCGTGAAGTCGGGAAAATCACGCGAGACCTGTTGGTTTTACAAACACACATAGTACCCGGCAAGGGGGTACAACTTTTATTTAAAGTAAAGCAGCTGCGAAGCGTATAGTCGCCGGCATACATACAGTCACGCAGTACCAATGAAAATAAAAAATAGCGAAAAATAGCGAAAACTCAAAACGGCCATATGGTAAATTAACAAATCAATTTCTCGTACAAATCAGAGCCGCGCTACCGGGAGCCGACAAGAGACGGGAAGCGGCCTCGATAGAACGGGAAAGAATTCCCAAACGCGGAGAAATCCCGAGACGGAACACACGTGCTCGGGATTCTTTGGTAAGAAATTCGGTGTTCCTTCGAACGGGGGCCTCGGATACCACGAGACTAATCCCTAAAAGGAACACAGAAGCACCGGACCCACGAGAGGAAAAGGAAGAGCGACGTCCGAATTGGCCTCGGAATGCCACGAGACAAATTCAGATTAGGCCAAAAAGAAGGCTGCAGAACAGCAGGAGCTAACAGGTAGCTGAGTTTGAGCCCCGTTTGGAATAACGCACAGAACAGGACTGATCAGTCCGCTCGCTCCCGTCGCAGGTCGGCTCGGTGCCTGTCACAGCGCATGCGCGATCACATACGGGGGAACATTTCGCCGCTAGCCTCCTTGGTTGCCGATCGCCTCTCTCCCCACCAGAGCCGGCAGCTCTGACGCACTTGGAAGAGAGAGAACACTCTCGCGAAACGCAAATCACTGACTGTATCGTCTCGGCCTATGTTTAGCACACCGATTCGATGGAAGGATAAAAAACTGGCCCACTGAACTGAGGATAGTTCGGATATCAATTTTTTGTAACGTACTTTATTTTTCTCCCTTCGCTTCCTCTTCGGGAGGAGCCTGACGAGCTCCTGGTTTATAAAATTGTTTGGTGTGAATCGACTCGCACTTCCAGACAGACTGTGAGCGAGGCGAGCGGTTAAAATTTCGTATTCGCCGGCCGGGTAAGAAAAACAATACGGCGAGACTCAGGCGTGGTCGCGGAACGACACTAAAGTCAAACCGTGTTGACAAACTGCCAGCGGTTACACCAAGGCTTTGAATATGTGATTTGAACAGACCGCCCGCCTCGCATTCGAAAGATGCGAAACGGTGTATATGAGTTCGTAAATGAAGAAGTCGAGAAATTCACTTACTGGTTCGCAAACATTAGGAGCGCTGAGCAATCAAATGCGACATACATTTTACAGGCGCACCGAAGGAACAAGAATAGAATAATTAACAGTAACATAATATTATGACTTAATGACTAACGGAATTTATAAGCAAGTAATATATAATGAGCTTGAAACAACGCATTAACTTATAGACGATCACAAAAGTGAGGTTCGAATATGTATAATCTAATTATTTCGCAGCGTTTAGATCACTCTCATTCGACACTGGAATTGGGAGCGGGCAGATCTGCGTTACTGGTCGCTTCAATTCGCCGTCTACTGTGCGTACGGTGACGACACGAACCCTTTGGTCCGATCCAGGGTGCAATCGAGTGATACGCGCGAGTTGCCATTTAGATGGCGGAAGGGAACTATCTTTTAAAATGACGAGTTCATTTAAACGCAAGTTGGCGCATTCCTGTTGCCACTTCCGACGTTGATGTAACGAGTGGAGATAATCTGCTGACCAGGAACGCCAGATCTGTTCGCTTATTCTGCGGACATGCTGCCATCGATCGAGCCTATTCGGATTAATATCTAACGTAGATTCCTCTGGAACCGCTACAATAGGTCGACCAATAAGAAAGTGACCGGGAGTCAGTGCGGACAGGTCGGTGGGTTCGTCGGTAAGAGCGGACATCGGGCGCGAGTTCAAACAAGCCTCGATTTGACACAATACGGTGGAGAACTCGATTTGAGACAAAGTATGAGCTCCCACTGCTCGCTTCAGATGATACTTAACACTTTTTACTCCCGCCTCCCAGAGTCCACCAAAATGCGGAGCGGCAGGTGGGATAAACTTCCACGTGACTCCGTCAGTCGCCAACAAACTCTTGAGAGGTGCATCTGCGATCAAAGCATGGAAGGTTCGTTGTAATTCGCGATCGGCACCTCGGAAATTTGTACCGTTATCGGAGTACAAGAACGTGGGAAGCCCGCGGCGACTGGCGAATCTCTTTAAAGCGGCTAAAAACGCAGGTGTGGTGCAGTCCTCGACAAGTTCGAGATGCACTGCTTTGGTGGCAAGACATATGAATACCGCAATATAATATTTTCTGGTTTTCTGACCTCTACCAACGATTGGAAGTATATTAATTGGACCGGCATAGTCAAGACCGGTATGTGAAAACGGAGCAGAGGGTTTGACTCGAACGTCTGGAAGGGCGCCCATCAGCTGAGTAGCTGATTGAGCTTTCTGGCGAACACAAGTTACGCAACGATGTATGTACCCGCGAACTAAGGATCTCGCCGATATTATCCAATATTGTTGCCTGAGAACGCGGAGAGTCAATTGGATGCCTCCGTGAAGAGTGCGCTTGTGCACATGGTCGATTAGAAGTTCGGACACGCGATGCTTCGGCAATACGATGGGGTGTTTTTCGTCGTAGCTCAGAGCTGAGTGCTCGAGCCGCCCGCCAAGCCGAATTAATGAGTCTTTCCCGATGACTGGGTGTAATGAAATGAGCGGGCTAGATTTTGGAAGCGGCATCTTGCTCTTTAGCAATTTAAGTTCGGCGTTAAAGTGATTCTTTTGGACATAGGACATCCAAAAGAGAGAAGCGGCGCGTATTTCGTCGACAGTCAACGACCGTGAATACGGGGATAGCGGAACTAGTTTTTTACGCGTTCTTTGAGTAAATCGTAATATGTACGCTGTAACTCGACGGAGTCGAGTCCAGCTCGAGTATTGAGAAGGAAGGTCCCATTCTACAAGCGGAGACGCGTGGTGAACGTATGATTTGCGAGATTCAGATAACGCGGTCTCTCGCGTGTTTTGTCCGATTGAATTCGAAGGGTTATGGTCCGGCCAAAACACGGACGGACGAGACAACCAGTCCGGTCCGGACCACCACAGCTTATGAACTGCAAGTTCGGAAGCGCAGATGCCGCGTGACGCGCAATCAGCCGGATTATCTTGAGATCTTACATGTTTCCACGTCATTTGCGGAAGACGAGTCTGAACGTCGGACACGCGATTGGCGACGAAGGTATTCCACGTAGACGGATGTTGTTTTAGCCAAGCCAGAACTACCGTAGAATCGGTCCATCCGTAGACGCGGGGGGATTGAAACTTTAAGGAGGACAAAGTCCACTCGAGCAGGCGCGTTAACAATACGACCGCGTTTAATTCCAAGCGCGGAATGCTTATGGTTTTGAGCGGAGCTACTTTACTTTTTGCCGTCAGCAATGCAACTTGAGCTTCGGATAGAGAGTGAAGGACTCTTAAATAAACCACGGCAGCATAGGCTCGATGTGACGCATCGGCAAATCCGTGTAATTCTATCGCGACATTATTGTTTCGCACGCCGGTCCAGCGAGGTATTCTCACTTCCCTTAATTGTGATAAATGTTCGCAATACTCGTGCCATTTTTTACAAAGGTCGACAGGAATTTCGTCGTCCCAATCTTTCTTTAGGAGCCAAAGCTCTTGTAGCATTAATTTTGCCACAATAATCACGGGGGAGGCCCATCCTAATGGATCGAATATCTTTGAAACGATCGAGAGTATATTTCTTTTAGTACCTTTCGCGGGTAAACAAAAGTCGATGCGAAATCGGAAAGTATCTTCGGAAGGGTTCCATGTGACACCGAGAACTTTCTGAGACTCGTCCTCACCGAGCGGATGATCGGAAGTTGATTCACGGTCGGAAGGAGGAATGTTTTCTAACAGTTCAGCCGCGTTGGCGGCCCACTTGCGAAGTTGAAAACCCCCTCGACTCAGGAGTTCGATTAATTGTCTACGAATTTCGCGGAGAGTATGAATATCGTCCGCACCAAAAATAGCGTCATCGACATAAATTGAATCTTGCACAACAGGAGTAGCGGCGGGAAGGTTGGAGCCTTCGTCGAGAGCTAATTGATCTAAGACTTTAATAGCAAGATATGGCGCGGAAGCGAGACCATACGTCACGGTAAGTAATCGGTACGAAAGAATAGGCTGGTCTCTGCACGGTCGCCATAATATCCTCTGATAGTCAGCATCCGCTGGATTGATTCGGATTTGTCTGAACATCTTTGCGATGTCGGCAGTGTATACGTAACGAAATAGCCGCCAGCGTAGAATAATAGCTGCTAAATCTCGCTGCAGTTTTGGACCTATCATGAGGTAGTCGTTTAACGACTGTCCGGAATTAGCTTTAGCGGACGCGTTGAATACGACTCTAAGCTTAGTTGTGCTACTGGACGGTCGCACTACAGGGTGATGAGGAATGTAGTATATTGATGAGATGTTCGAGGCTTGTTCTTCAATTTGTTCCATGTGACCCATGGAAAGGTATTCCGATAAAAAATCGTGATACTGAGACTCGAGATCCGGCTGTTTGAGCAACCGCTGCTCCAATTTGGCGTAAAAACGGGAAGCAACTTCCCGCGATCCTTCGAGATCGAATGGAGGTGTACTCTTAAATGGGAGCCGTACGATATATCGTCCTTGAGGTGATCGAGTATGAGTATCGTGAAAAAAACGCTCACATTTTTCGTCTTCTTCGGAAAGCGAGGGTCTTGAAGGGACTTCCTCGAGTTCCCAAAAACGACGCAAAGAATAATCTAACTCTTCTGCAGATACGCAATTGACAAGAGAGGGAGATTCCTGACGGGAGTCACGTGGCCCAGTTGGTCCGGAAATAATCCATCCTAGGGCAGTGAGCTGAGCAGTGGGAGTACCGACTGGACCTTGGCGAAGGTCGTTCAGTAAAAGCGATCCGTATAGATCAGCACCGATTAAGACGTGAATCGGGTGGCCACTTAACGGGTTGGGATCTGCTAACGGCAAATCGCGTAGATGCGGCCAAGATTGCAAGTCAAGGCGCGCTCTTGAGCCAGCGTAAGAAGTGATGCGTTGATAAACGTGCGCGGACAGCGGAAAGGATACTTTAGAATTATGGCAAGATTCTAACTGTACGAGTACGCGTGATTTTGCTACTCCACTATATTGTTCCCCGAAGCATTGAATCTGAAGCCTCGCCCGATGTCTTTTCGTACGCATTAACTGACAGACCGACTCGGAAATGAAGCTAAAGGAAGATCCTTGATCTAGCAACGCGCGGAGTTTGAAGGCACGACCTTCAGCGGTACGGAGCACTATCCACGCGGTAGCCAACAGCGTATTTGGAGAGGTGAATTTGGACGAGGAGACGGTCTGCACTGACGCCGGAAACTCTTTGTTTGTAGCGTCGGATGCATTAGCTTTGTCGACGGAATCATTTACCGATACGTTGCTAGTCGTCTTGTTGAGAGAGGTAGCGGCTCGATGCAAAAGCGAGTGATGAGTTCGCTTACACAGAAAGCATCGATTCGTACTTTTGCATTCGGAAGTAAGGTGACCGAAACGTAAGCAATTAAAACAAAGTCTATTTTGCTTTACAAATGAAACTCGCTGATCCAGGGACTTAGCTTTAAATCGTTCGCATTTAAAGAGCATATGATCACCGGAACAGTCAACACATTTAACAACCGAGACGTTATTGACGCTTGATCGATTCCTAGGAGCGTCGAAAACGACTTTGTTTTTGTACGACGGGCTGTCGCTGGCGGCGAGATAGTCGGTGAGACCGCGTATGCGAAGAGTCATGAACTCGTTAATTTCTTTATATGTGGGATATTTCTTAGAACTGCCACGATGCAAATTCCATTCGTCGCGGGTGCGTTTCGAAAATTTTTGCGCAATCAAATATACTAAAAGATCGTCCCACGAATCGACGGCGCGGTTAAGGTTTTTTAACGCGGTAAGGGAGGAAGTGACTGTATCTCGCAAACGCTTGAGCTCTGTCGCAAGCTCGGTCTTCATCGACGGCAAACTAATAAATTTATGAATGTGCGAATTAATGAGAGCGGTCTCATCTTCGTATTCGTCGACGAGCAATTTCCACGCAGCTTCGTAACTTTCGTCGGACATGTTTATATTATCTATTAAGAGTGCCGCGTCACCGGTTACATTAGTTTTCAAATAATGTAGTTTTTGAATGTTCGTGAGCGACTTGTTTGAGTCGACGAGCGATTCGAATAAACCACGGAAGTTTCCCCATTGATTGAAGTCTCCGGAAAACTTCGGAAGCGAAAGACGCGGTAATTGCGATGATGCGGAGGCAACAGAATCGTGACAAATAGAAACGTTACTTTGATCAGACTGGGTTTTACTACCGACGTCCAGCTGGGCGATGGCGTCGCTGAGGAAGTCCGAAGCGTCGAAGTAGGCGTCCTCCGCGTCGAGAAAAGTGTTGTCCTTGAAGTAGGAGATGCCCTTATGGTCCTCCGCTTTGGTGGACTGGAGTATCAACTGGTGGGTTGCACGGCATTCGTCCCATAGTTTCTCCAAATTCTCCTTTCGATTTTTTGCCCTGGCCAACGAAACTTGAGCCTTCGGGAGTTTCTTATAATTCACGATCACTCGTCGTATCGCGGCAATCGTGGTGACTTGCTGTATAAAAAGGCCTTCTGCTCTTTCGGCCATGATTATAGTTCGAAATGAGCGCGAGTCGAGTAATTAGCCTCAAAGAATCAAACAATGTTCAGCGATGACCTCGCTAGAATCACACACGCGGGTAGGCGTGGAGAGGATAAAGTCACACTTTTGAAACTTGAGTTTTAACGAAACAGCGCGAAGGGAGCGGATTGTAACGGTCCTAACAGGTCTCCGTCCAACTGTAGAGCGGGGAGCGAGTCAAGAAGGTCACGGCAGTTTTTCGAAACCAATAGTCTTAATTTTAATATGGCTCACACCGAACTCCGTACGCGAGCACAACCGAACTTTTGCAGACACAGTCACAGCGGTTAATCCGGCTCGAAGGACCACTTTGTATCGTCTCGGCCTATGTTTAGCACACCGATTCGATGGAAGGATAAAAAACTGGCCCACTGAACTGAGGATAGTTCGGATATCAATTTTTTGTAACGTACTTTATTTTTCTCCCTTCGCTTCCTCTTCGGGAGGAGCCTGACGAGCTCCTGGTTTATAAAATTGTTTGGTGTGAATCGACTCGCACTTCCAGACAGACTGTGAGCGAGGCGAGCGGTTAAAATTTCGTATTCGCCGGCCGGGTAAGAAAAACAATACGGCGAGACTCAGGCGTGGTCGCGGAACGACACTAAAGTCAAACCGTGTTGACAAACTGCCAGCGGTTACACCAAGGCTTTGAATATGTGATTTGAACACTGACACTTCTCTCACTTTATCACGGGAGAACCGTTGATCGGTTTGAACAGCTACCTAGCACACTCCTTGCTATCTGCCAACCTAGCACACCCCTAGCGAGCTAGCTACCAAGCAACTTAGCACACTCCTAGCGAGCTATCTACCTAGCACACTCCTTGCTATCTAGCTACCTTGCTCACTCCTTGTTATCTAGCTACCAAGCTCACTCCTTGCTAGATAGCTGCCAAGTTCTCTCCATGCAACCTAGCTACCTAGCTCACTGCATGCAAGCTAGCTAGCTAGCTCACTCCTTGCTGGCCAGCTACCTAGCTCACTCCTTGAAACCTAGCTACCTAGCACACTCCTTACTAGCCAGCTGGCTAGCACACCCCTTTCTAGATAGCCACCTAGCACCCTCCTAGCTAGCTAGCTACCTAGCACACTTCTTGCTAGCTATCTACCTAGCTCACTCCGTGCCAGCTAGCTACATAGCACACTCCTTGCTAGATAGCTACCTAGCGCACTCCTTGCTAGATTGCCACGTTGCTCTGTCTTTGCAACCTGGCTGCCTAGTACACTCCATGCAAGATAGCTATCTAGCTGACTCCTTACTAGCTAGCTACCTAACACACACCTTTCTAGCTAGCTACCTCCCTCACTCCATGATAGCTAGCTATCTAGCACACTCCATAGTATATAGCTACATATCACACTCCTTGCTATCTAGCAACCTAGCACACTCCTTGCTATCTAGCTACCTTGCACACTCCTTGCTATCAAGCTACCTAGCTCACACCTTGCTAGATAGCTGCCAAGCTCCCTCCATGCAACCTAGCTACCTAGCTCACTGCATGCAGGCTAGCTAGCTAGCTCACTCCTTTCTAGCCAGCTACCCATGTCACTCCTTGAAACCTAGCTACCTAGCACACTCTTTGCTAGCTATCTACCTAGCTCACTCCATGCAAGCCAGCCACCTAGCACACTTCTAGCTAGATAGCTACCTAGCACACCCCTTGCTATCTAGATACATTGCTCATTCCTTGCTATCTAGCTACCTAGCTCACTCCTTGCTAGATAGCTACCTTGCTTTGTCCTTGCGACCTGTCTACCCAGGACACTCCATGCAAGCTAGCAACCTAGCAATCTTCTTGTCAGCTAGCTACCATGCTCACTCCTTGCGAGATAGCTACAAAGTACACTCCTAGCTAGCTAGCTACCTCGCTCACTCCATGCTAGCTAGTTATCTAGCACACCGCTTACTATATAACTACCTAGCACACTCCTTGCTAGCTAGCTACCTAGCACACTCCTTGCTATCTAGCTACCTTGCTCACGCCTTGCTATCTAGCTACCTAGCTCACTCCTTGCTAGATAGCTGCCAAGATCACTCCTTGCAACATAGCTACCAAGCTCACTCCATGCAAGCTGGCTACGTAGCACACACCTTGCTAGCTACCTACCTCGCTCACTCCATGCTAGCTAGTTATCTAGCACACTTCTTACTATATAACTACCTAGCACACTCCTTGCTAGCTAGCTACCTAGCACACAGCTTGAAACCTAGCTACATAGCATACTCCTTGCTAGCTAGCTACCTAGCTCACCCGTGCCAGATAGCTACCTAGCACACTCCTTGCGAGATAGCTGCCAAGCTCACTCCTTGCAACAAAGCTGCCTAGCTCACTGCAGGCTGGCCAGCTACCTAGCTCACTCCTTGCTAGCTAGCTACCTAGCACACACCTTGCTAGCTAGCTATCTCCCTCACTCTATGCTAGCTAGCTATCTAACACGCTCCTTACTATATAGCTACCTAGCACACACCTTGCTAGCTAGCTACCTCCCTCACTCCATGCTAGCTAGCTATCTAGCACGCTCCTTACTATATAGCTACCTAGCACACTCCTTGCTAGTTAGCTACCTAGCTCACTCCGTGCAACCTAGCTACTTACCTCACTCCATGCAAGCTAGCTACCTACCACACTACTAGCTAGATAGCTACCTAGCACACCTCTCGCTAGCCACCTACCTAGCTCACTCCTTGCTAGCTAGCTACCTAGCAATCTTCTTATCAGCTGGCTACCTTGCTCACTCCATGCTAGCCAGCTACCTAGCTCACTCCTTGCTAGCAAGCTACCTAGCAATCTTCTTGTCAGATAGCTGCCTTGCTCACTCCTTTCTAGATAGCAACCTAGCACACTCCTGGCTATCTAGCTACATAGCACACTCCTAGCTAGCTAGCTACCTAGCACACTCCTTGCTAGATAGATACCTTGCTCACTCCTTGCAATCTAGCTACCCAGCTCAATACTTGCTAGATAGCTGCCAAGCTCACTCTTTGCAACATAGCTACCTAGCTCACCCCATGCAAGCTAGCTACCTAGCACACTCCATGCAAGCTAGCTATCTAGCACACTCTTTGCTAGCTAGCTACCTCTTTTCGTGGGGAAAATCTTCGAAAGACTCCCTCCCACCTCTTTGGGGAGAGGCGGGAGGGGTGTGTGGGATTCCCCGCGCCCATTATAACGGGCGCGGGACCTACCCACTAAAAACCCCACGGTGACCCTTCCGCACGATTTGGGAGGATACCGGGAATCGCTCGAAGTATACTTCCGGTATCCTCCCCGTGCCCGCGCTTTGCGCCCACCCGCGGGGGGACAAACGGTCCCCCCGGTAATCGCCCTGTCTCATAGCGGCAGGACGAGGCCACATCGTCCTGCCGCCATCCGTCCCGGGGCCGCGTCTAGTGGCGGCTGCGAGCCCCAACTCGCAACCGCCGCGACCCCTCTTCCACCCCTCGGAGGCCGGCAGCTCATGGCCGCACCAGGCCACCGAGGGTGCCGCTCCGTGCGCCGGAGCCGGACAGGAGGCACTGCCACCCCATCCGGTCCGACTAGCTAGCTACCTGGCTCACTCCATGCAAGCGAACTACTTAGCACACTTCTAGCTTGACAGCTACCTAGCACACCCCTTGCTAGCTACCTACCTAGCAATCTTCTTGTCAGCTAGCTACCTTGCTCACTCCTTGCAAGATAGACACAAAGTACACTGCCTGCTATCTGGTTACCTAACACACTGATTGCTAGCTAGATACCTAGCACACTCCTTGATATCTAGCTACCTTGCTCACTCCTTACTATATTGTTACCTAGCACACTCCTTACTATATTGCTACCTAGCACACTCCATGCTATCTAGCTACCTTGCTCACTCCTTACCAGCTAGCTACCAAGCTCACTCCATGCTAGCTAGCTATCTAGCACCCTCCTTACTATATTGCTGCCTAGCTCACTCCTTACTATATTGCTACCTAGTACACTCCTTGCTAGCTAGCTACCTAGCACACTCCTTGCCATCTAGCTACCTCGCTCACTCCATGCTAGCTAGCTACCTACCACACACCTCACTATATAGCTACCTAGCACACTCCTCGCTATCTAGCTACGTTGCTCACCACATGCTAGCCAGATACCTAGCCTACTCCTTGGTAGATAGCTGCCAAGCTCACTCCATGCTAGCTAGCTACCTAGCACACTCCTTGCTAGCTCACCCCTTGCAAGCTAGCTACCTAGCACAGTCCTTGCTAGCTAGCCACTTCGCTCTCTCCATCCTAGCTAGCTACATAGCACACTGCATGCAAGCTAGCTAGCTAGCTCTCTCCTTGTTAGCCAGCTACCTAGCTCACTCCTTGAATCCTAGCTACCTAGCACACTCCTTGCTAGCTAGCTAACTAGCTCACTCCTTGCCAGCTAGCTACCTAGCACACTCCTTGCTAGCATGCTACCTAGCAATCATCTTGTCAGCTAGCTACCTTGCTCACTCCTTGATAGATAGCTACCTAGCACACTCCTTGCTATCTAGCTACCTAGCACACTCCATGCAAGCTAGCTAGCTAGCTCACTCCTTGCTAGCCAGGCACCTAGCTCACCCCTTGCAAGATTGCTACCTTGCTCTGTCCTTGCAACCTAGCCGCCTAGAACACTCCATGCAAGCTAGATAGAAAGCTCACTCCTTGCTAGCCAGCTACCTAGTTCACTTCTTGAAACCTAGCTACCTGTCACACTCCTTGCTAGCTAGCTACCTACCTCACTCCTTGCTAGCTAGCTACCTAGCAGACTCCTTGCTATCTAGCAACCTTGCTCACTCCTTACTATATTGCTACCTAGCACACTCCTTACTATATTGCTACCTAGCACACTCCTTGCTATCTAGCTTTCTCGCTCACACCTTGCCAGCTAGCTACATAGCTCACACCATGCAACCTAGCTACCTAGCTCACTCCATGCAACCTAGCTACCTAGCTCACTGCATGCTAGCCAGGTACCTAGCTCACTCCTTACTATCTAGCTACCCAACTCACTCCTTGCTACATAGCTACCTAGCACAATCCTAGCTAGCTAGCTACCTAGCACACTCCTTGCTATATAGCTACCTTGCCCACTCCTTCCTATCTAGCTCCCTAGCTCACTCCATGCAAGCTGGCTACCTAGCACACACCTTGCTATCTAGCTACCTCGCTCACTTCATGCTAGCTAGCTACCTAGCACACTCCTTACTGTATAGCTACCTAGCACACTCCTTGATAGCTAGATACCTAGCCTACTCCTTGGTAGATAGCTGCAAAGCTCACTCCATGCAACATAGCTACCTAGCTCACTCCATACAAGCCAGCAACCTAGCTCCCTGCATGCTAGCCAGCTACCTAGCTAACTCCTTGAAACCTAGCTACCTAGCACACTCCATGCAAGCTAGCTAGCTAGCTCACTCCTTGTTAGCAAGCTACCTAGCAATGATCTTGTCAGCTAGCTATCTTGCTCACTCCTTGCTAGATAGCTACCTAGCACACTCCTTGCTATCTAGCTACTCAGCACACTCCATGCAAGCAAGCTAGCTAGCTCACTCCTTGCTAGCCAGGTACTTAGCTCACTCCTTGCAAGATAGCTACCTTGCTCTGTCGTTGCAAACTAGCTACATATCACAATCCATGCAAGCTAGCTACCTAGCTCACACCTTGCAGGCTAGCTGCCTAGCACACTCCTTGCTACATAGCTACCATGCTCTTTCCTTCCAACCTAGATACCTAGCACACTCCATGCAACCTAGCTATCTAGCACACTCTTTGCTAGCTAGCTACCTGGCTCACCCATGCAAGCGAGCTACTTAGCACACTTCTAGCTAGACAGCTTCCTAGCACAACCCTTGCTAGCTAGCTACCATGCTCACCACATGCTAGCCAGATACGTAGAGTACTCGTTGGTAGATAGCTGCCATGCTCACTCCATGCTAGCTAGCTACCTACCACACTCCTTGCTATCTCACTCCATGCAACCCAGCTACCTAGCTCCCTGCATGCTAGCCAGCTACCTAGCTCACTCCTTGCTAGCTACCTACCTAGCACACTCTTTGCCAGCTAGCTACCTAGCACACTCCTTGCAACCTAGCTACCTACCACAATCCATGCAAGCTAGCTAGCTAGCTCACTGCATGCAAGCTAGCTACCTTGCTCACTGCATGCTAGCCAGGTACCTAGATCACACCTTACTATCTAGCTACCCAGCTCACTGCTTGCTACATAGCTACCTAGCACACACCTAGCTAGCTAGCTACCTCGCACACTCCTTGCTATCTAGCTATCTTGCTCACTCCTTGCTATCTAGCTACCTAGCTCACTCCTTGCTAGATAGCGACCTAGCTCACTCCATACAAGCTAGCTACCTAGCACACTCCTTGCTAACTATGGACCTAGCACACTCATAGCGAACTAGCTACCTAGCACACCTTGCCATCTAGCTACCTCGCTCACACCATGCTAGCTAACGCCCTAGCACACTCCTTACTATATAGCTACCTAGCACACTCCTCGCTATCTAGGTATCTTGCTCACCAGATGCTAGCCAGATACCTAGCCTACCCCTAGGTAGATAGCTGCCAAGCTCACTCCATGCTAGCTAGCTACCTAGCAAACTCCTTGCTAGCTCACTACATGCAACCCAGCTACCTAGCTCCCTGCATGCTAGCCAGCTACCTAGCTAACTCCTTGAAACCTAGCTACCTAGCACACTCCATGCAAGCTAGCTAGCTAGCTCACTCCTTGTTAGCAAGCTACCTAGCAATCATCTTGTCAGCTAGCTATCTTGCTCACTCCTTGCTAGATAGCTACCTAGCACACTCCTTGCTATCTAGCTACTCAGCACACTCCATGCAAGCAAGCTAGCTAGCTCACTCCTTGCTAGCCAGGTACTTAGCTCACTCCTTGCAAGATAGCTACCTTGCTCTGTCGTTGCAAACTAGCTACATATCACAATCCATGCAAGCTAGCTACCTAGCTCACACCTTGCAGGCTAGCTGCCTAGCACACTCCTTGCTACATAGCTACCATGCTCTTTCCTTCCAACCTAGATACCTAGCACACTCCATGCAAGCTAGCTATCTAGCACACTCTTTGCTAGCTAGCTACCTGGCTCACCCATGCAAGCGAGCTACTTAGCACACTTCTAGCTAGACAGCTTCCTAGCACAACCCTTGCTAGCTAGCTACCATGCTCACCACATGCTAGCCAGATACGTAGAGTACTCGTTGGTAGATAGCTGCCATGCTCACTCCATGCTAGCTAGCTACCTACCACACTCCTTGCTATCTCACTCCATGCAACCCAGCTACCTAGCTCCCTGCATGCTAGCCAGCTACCTAGCTCACTCCTTGCTAGCTACCTACCTAGCACACTCTTTGCCAGCTAGCTACCTAGCACACTCCTTGCAACCTAGCTACCTAGCACAATCCATGCAAGCTAGCTAGCTAGCTCACTGCATGCAAGCTAGCTACCTTGCTCACTGCATGCTAGCCAGGTACCTAGATCACACCTTACTATCTAGCTACCCAGCTCACTGCTTGCTACATAGCTACCTAGCACACACCTAGCTAGCTAGCTACCTCGCACACTCCTTGCTATCTAGCTATCTTGCTCACTCCTTGCTATCTAGCTACCTAGCTCACTCCTTGCTAGATAGCGACCTAGCTCACTCCATACAAGCTAGCTACCTAGCACACTCCTTGCTAACTATGGACCTAGCACACTCATAGCGAACTAGCTACCTAGCACACACCTTGCCATCTAGCTACCTCGCTCACACCATGCTAGCTAACGCCCTAGCACACTCCTTACTATATAGCTACCTAGCACACTCCTCGCTATCTAGCTACCTTGCTCACCAGATGCTAGCCAGATACCTAGCCTACTACTTGGTAGATAGCTGCCAAGCTCACTCCATGCTAGCTAGCTCACTACATGCTAGCCAGCTACGTAGCTCACTCCTTTCTAGCTAGCTACCTAGCACACTCGTTGCTAGCCATCTATCTAGCTCAGTCCTTGCAAGATAGCTACCTTGCTCTGTCCATGCAACCTAGCTGCGTAGCACACTCCATGCAAGCTAGATAGAAAGCTCACTCCTTGCTAGCCAGCTACCTAGCTTACTCCTTGAAACCTAACTACCCAGCATACTCCTTGCTAGCTTGCTACCTAGCTCACTCCGTGCCAGCTAGCTACCTAGCTCACTCCGTGCTAGCCAGCTACATAGCTCACTCCTTGCAACCTAGCTACCTAGCACACTCCTTGCTAGCTAGCTACCTAGCTCACTCCTTGCCAGCTAGCTGCCCAGCATACTCCTTGCTATCTAGCTACCTTGCTCACACCTTACTATATTGCTACCTAGCACACTCCTTAATATATTGCTACCTAGCACACTCCATGCTATCTAGCTACCTTGCTCACTCCTTGCGAGCTAGCTACCAAGCTCACACCTTGCCATCTGGCTACCTAGCTCACTCCATGCAACCTAGCTACCTAGCTCACTCCATGCTAGCTAGCAACCTAGCACTCTCCTAACTGTATAGCTACCAAGCACACTCCTTTATAGCTAGCTACCTAGCACACGCCTTGCTATCTAGCTACCTTGCTCACCCCATGCTAGCCAGCTACCTAGCCTACTCCTTGGTAGATAGCTGCCAAGCTCACTCCTTGCAACATAGCTATCCAGCTCACCCCATACAATCTAACTACCTAGCACTCTCCGTGCTATATATATACCTAGCACACTCATAGCGAGCAAGCTACCTAGTACACTCCTTGCTATCTAGCTATCTTGCTCACTCCTTGCTAGATAGCTGCCAAGCTCACTCCTTGCAACATAGCTACCTAGCTCACTGCATGCTAGCCAGGTACCTTCGTCACACCTTGCTAGCTAGCTACCTAGCACACACCTTGCTAGCCAGCTACCTCGCTCACTCCTTGCCAGCTAGCTGCCCAGCATACTCCTTGCTATCTAGCTACCTTGCTCACACCTTACTATATTGCTACCTAGCACACTCCTTAATATATTGCTACCTAGCACACTCCATGCTATCTAGCTACCTTGCTCACTACTTGCGAGCTAGCTACCAAGCTCACACCTTGCCATCTGGCTACCTAGCTCACTCCATGCAACCTAGCTACCTAGCTCACTCCATGCTAGCTAGCAACCTAGCACTCTCCTAACTGTATAGCTACCAAGCACACTCCTTTATAGCTAGCTACCTAGCACACGCCTTGCTATCTAGCTACCTTGCTCACCCCATGCTAGCCAGCTACCTAGCCTACTCCTTGGTAGATAGCTGCCAAGCTCACTCCTTGCAACATAGCTATCCAGCTCACCCCATACAATCTAGCTACCTAGCACTGTCCGTGCTATATATATACCTAGCACACTCATAGCGAGCAAGCTACCTAGCACACTCCTTGCTATCTAGCTATCTTGCTCACTCCTTGCTAGATAGCTGCCAAGCTCACTCCTTGCAACATAGCTACCTAGCTCACTGCATGCTAGCCAGGTACCTTCGTCACACCTTGCTAGCTAGCTACCTAGCACACACCTTGCTAGCCAGCTACCTCGCTCACTCCATGCTAGCTAGCTATCTAGCACACACCTTACTATATTGCTACCTAGCACACTCCTTGCTAGATAGCTACCTAGCACACACCTTGCCATCTAGCTACCGCGCTCACTCCATGCTAGCTAGCTCACTAGCACACTCCTTCCTAGCTCACTAAATGTAACCCAGCTTCCTAACCTAGCTCCCTGCATGCTAGCCAGATACCTAGCTCACACCTTGCTAGCTAGCTTCCTAGCACACTCGTTGCTAGCCAGCTACCTAGCTCACTCCTTGCTAGCTAGTTAGCTAGCATACTCGTTGCAAGCTAGCTACCTCGCTCACTCCTTGCTAGCCAGCTACCTAGCTCACTCCTTGCTAGATTCATACCTTGCCCTGTCCTTGCAACATAGCTACCTAGCTCACTCCATGCTAGCTAGCTATGTAGCACACTGCTTACTATATAACTACCTAGCACACTCCTTGCTAGCTAGCTACCTAGCACACACCTTGCTAGCTAGCTAGCTATCTCACTGCTTGCTAGCCAGCTACCTAGCTCACTCCTTGAAACCTAGCTTCATAGCATACTCCTTGCTAGCTAGCTACCCAGCTCACCCCGTGCCAGATAGCTACCTAGCCTACTCCTTGGTAGATAGCTACCAAGCACATTACTTGCAACATGAGTAGGTGTATAAGGGGAGTTCTGAGCCATGGTCCCAGAGGGGGGTGCGGGGGAGGGGGGAATCGAGGGCCAGGGGGGAGTGGGGTGGGGGGCCCGACCGTTGGGGGAGCGCTGTGGTGGGGGGGGGGTCGGTAATTAGTTTCGGTAATTAGTATCAACGGTTGGTAATTAGGTCGGGTAATTGGTATCAATGGTTGGTAATTGTCAGAAAGAGATAATTGTCAGATGTCGGTAAAAGGGGGAAAGAAATTAGATGTCTTTTTACTATTTTTTTATAAAAGTGATATATTTAATCTTTTATTACAATTCAGTGAGAGTATAAATTATTTGGTAATTATCAGAAAGAGGTAATTGTCAGATGTCGGTAAAAGGGGGGAAAGAAATTTTTGCTATTTTTTTATAAAATTTATATATTTAATCTTTTATTACAATTCAGTGAGAGTATAAATTATGTAATTACAAAATTAGATATATTTTTTATTTAATTATTAATAGCATCGTATAACATATTATCCACTGCAAATGTCAACAGCTCGCAATCCGCAGGAGAATTTTTATCATAATATTCACGAAGGATTTTGACGGCCTCATGTTTATGCGCAATACTGTTCCGTTTTAATATAGTTACAAATTGTTTATATTTCTCGCTGACATAGTGCGTATTTTGACACAGCCATGAATACGCGTGCTCGACACACAGTTCCAGTTCGAATAAAAATAATACAGTCGATGGTTTCATATACATGCAGGCATCATACAATTTCATTTGCACAAGGTTCATGCCACGCATTGTAACCACCGTAAGCACCAAATCACAAATCGTTAATGGCGTTGGAGAAGGAGCTGATTTTACATGTTGTTCGATATCCTCGCGTTTCTGGATCAATGTCGTCCATGTCGAGTGTGGCAACAACAACACATTTCCTCGAGTATCGCCAAGAATAATTTCCACAGCGGACACAGATCCTACCGCGATTCTAATATCCAGGTACTTGTATGCCGTGGATGTGAGGGCAAACCTCCTCCCCAGTATATAAGGCGTCGAACGTTGTTTATTGCTATCGTAACATATAGAAAAAGTATGTAAAGAATGAAAGGTAAGTAATAATGCTAAGGAAATGATGATAATAACACTTACTCGCGACTTATGCACACCGTTTCGCGAGAAATGTAGTAATTCATGTTTGTAGAATCCATAACGTTTCACGACGACGGCGACGACGATACTATCAAAACGAGTGTGCAGCACATAAAAAATATGTGTATCATGCGAAGCGGGTGGGGCATAGTGCGGCGGGGAGAGGAATTTTTATGTCACGTATTCTTCTGCGAAAAGTGCAACTTTTGCAAAAGCGTTTTTAGATTACCTTGAACACGTCCAAACGTGCAAATTCTATGACATCACATTCGCGGTACGAATCGACCGAAATCATGTGTATCATGCGAAGCGGGTGGGGCATAGTGCGGGGGGGGAGAGGAATTTTTTGATGTCACGTGTTCTTCTGCGAAAAGTGCAATGTTTGCAAATATCTTTTATATTACCATGAACACGTGCAAAAATGCAACCTCAGCAGAACGTATAACATTGACAAGCATTATGGGCGCGGGAAAAGAAATTAGATGCCTTTAAAATATGATATATTTATTAAAGCAACAAATGATTATAAAACATTACTTTTATGGATCCATGAATTGTGCGAGTTATTGAGTCCTAACCATTTTACGTACACACTGTTCCCCTTCTTACGTAATACTTTTTCAACCAGATACACGTCGGAATTAGCAACTCGTTGCAACTCGTGTTCGTAGAATCCTCCGGCAATTGGTTTTTCATAAGCATCTTTCAACAGATACGTTGCAGGATTAGTTTTCTGTACCTCGGCGATTGTAAATATTTCAGTGCTCCAATTCGGTGTGTAACCTTTTTCAAAAATTGTCTTAAATTTGCTCACGCGTACCGCATCTCCCACTTTGAATCGTGCGGGAGCGGCAATTTTTACATGACTATACACCGTTGTTAAGAGCTTAGCGGCGTTTGTTGGTGTAACGTCAATTGGTCGCATACCAATAGTTCGATGCTTTCGCGCGTTGTACTTTGATACGAGATGTTGAATCGAATCGATCCATTTGTAATTTCCATTAAGGGTAAACATTTTCCACATGTTGTTTTTGAGCGTACGATTAAACCGCTCAACGACTGATGCTTTCATCACTGAATACGTTGAATAATGATTTATGCTGTATTTTGACAAAAGTTTTTGCACATTTGCGTTGTAAAATTCCTTTCCTTTGTCGGTCTGCAAATTTTTCGGATACCTTCCGCCGTCTCGGATTATCTTCCCGATCGCAGTAGAAACCTCAGTTCCATTCTTGGTTTTGAGGGGTATAGCCCACGCATGCTTACTCAGCACATCGATAACAGTGAGTATGTAATGGAAGCCTCTGTTATACCGCGTGTAAGGACGCATCTCGACCACGTCCGCTTGCCATAGATCGTCGTATCCATGTACTATGACGCGTCTTCGGGGAAAATGTCTTCTCGCCGGAGCATGCAATTCTTCCACAAGACGCCGTTTCTCAAT
The DNA here is from genome assembly GCF_013123115.1 of Colletes gigas. Classification (NCBI taxonomy): domain Eukaryota; kingdom Metazoa; phylum Arthropoda; class Insecta; order Hymenoptera; family Colletidae; genus Colletes; species Colletes gigas. The sequence goes on from NW_025106796.1 coordinate 27,928, forward strand.
ACTGGGGGTTTTCTTTTTCTCAGCCATGTATGACTCGCCACTGATGCCAAGACTTGACATACACGTCTTATTAAACATCAAATCGACCTTCAAACGCCCCAACGTCTCGACGTCACAACGTCCCCCAACGTCCCCAACGTCCCAACGTCCCCAACGTCCCCAACGTCCCCAACGTCCCCAACGTCCCAACGTCCCCAACGTCCCCAACGTCCCAACGTCCCCAACGTCCCCAACGTCCCCCAACGTCCCACCAACGTCCCCAACGTCCCAACGTCCCCAACGTCCCCAACGTCCAGCTATTGATGTATTTGATTTCGGAATTCGATAATACCCCTCTCCAATTGATTCAGCTGGTCTTTCAAGCTCTGAACATAATCTTGAAATATGATCATCTTCTTGTCGAATTCATCTTGTCGATTTTTTATAATTGTCATGTTTTCTTGCAAGTACAGCTTGTTGATAGCATCGCCATCCTCTACAGGTGGTGCTACCCGTCGAATCTTGCGCGACTTTGCATCGTAATTGGCACCAGCAATACAAAGAGCATTGTCACGTACATAATTTCTGACTACTCCATTCCAGCGATAGTATGATTCCACTGTTCCAAACGATGACCCAAACTTGTTGATTGGCATTTTGATATCGATTGACAGCATCGTCAAAAGTGCAGGCTAATTTATAATGAGTTCTGCCTCGCGAAGCTCCTCGATAATCGATAACATCTCATTGTTATGTGCATTGTGACCGGCTTGACGCGAAGCCTCGAGCAGTCGAAGCCGATCTACGAGTTCGTTGGGATCGTTCCAATGAACATAATCAATCTTGTTGCTAGTTAATCTCATGGAGCTTGGTATGCCCTTTCCAACTTTTTTATCTTTCAATAATGGCTTGATTACATAGTTATACTTGTATCCTTTATTGCCTAATGTTTTACCATATGAATCATGTTTGTACTTATGCGCACTCGTGGTCAGCAGTATGTCCCTATATTTACGTTCATCAGCCTCAGTATAAATGTTGTCATCTG
>NW_025106797.1:0-28930 GCF_013123115.1 Colletes gigas
AACCCTTTGGGGTACAAACGAAAACAAGGGTGGTACAAACGGGTACAAACGTCAAGGAAACTGCTCCCGCAAGAAGATTCGAAAAATATTCAAAAATGACAAAGTTACCCCTTGACGATTTTTCAAAGCATCGCCGAACCTAACCCTTTGGGGTACAAACGAAAACAAGGGTGGTACAAACGGGTACAAACGTCAAGGAAACTGCTCCCGCAAGAAGATTCGAAAAATATTCAAAAATGGCAAAGTTACCCCTTGACGATTTTTCAAAAGCATCGCCGAACCTGAACCCTTTAGGGTACAAACGAAAACAAAGGTGGTACAAACGGGTACAAACGTCAAGGAAACTGCTCCCGCAAGAAGATTCGAAAAATATTCAAAAATGACAAAGTTACCCCTTGACGATTTTTCAAAACGTGGCTCAATTGAACCCTTTAGGGTACAAACGAAAACAAAGGTGGTACAAACGGGTACAAACGTCAAGGAAACTGCTCCCGCAAGAAGATTCGAAAAATATTCAAAAATGGCAAAGTTACCCCTTGACGATTTTTCAAAGCATCGCCGAACCTAACCCTTTGGGGTACAAACGAAAACAAGGGTGGTACAAACGGGTACAAACGTCAAGGAAACTGCTCCCGCAAGAAGATTCGAAAAATATTCAAAAATGGCAAAGTTACCCCTTGACGATTTTTCAAAGCATCGCCGAACCTAACCCTTTGGGGTACAAACGAAAACAAGGGTGGTACAAACGGGTACAAACGTCAAGGAAACTGCTCCCGCAAGAAGATTCGAAAAATATTCAAAAATGGCAAAGTTACCCCTTGACGATTTTTCAAAACGTGGCCAACTGAACCCTTTGGGGTACAAACGAAAACAAGGGTGGTACAAACGGGTACAAACGTCAAGGAAACTGCTCCCGCAAGAAGATTCGAAAAATATTCAAAAATGGCAAAGTTACCCCTTGACGATTTTTCAAAGCATCGCCGAACCTAACCCTTTGGGGTACAAACGAAAACAAGGGTGGTACAAACGGGTACAAACGTCAAGGAAACTGCTCCCGCAAGAAGATTCGAAAAATATTCAAAAATGACAAAGTTACCCCTTGACGATTTTTCAAAACGTGGCTCAATTGAACCCTTTAGGGTACAAACGAAAACAAAGGTGGTACAAACGGGTACAAACGTCAAGGAAACTGCTCCCGCAAGAAGATTCGAAAAATATTCAAAAATGGCAAAGTTACCCCTTGACGATTTTTCAAAGCATCGCCGAACCTAACCCTTTGGGGTACAAACGAAAACAAGGGTGGTACAAACGGGTACAAACGTCAAGGAAACTGCTCCCGCAAGAAGATTCGAAAAATATTCAAAAATGGCAAAGTTACCCCTTGACGATTTTTCAAAGCATCGCCGAACCTAACCCTTTGGGGTACAAACGAAAACAAAGGTGGTACAAACGGGTACAAACGTCAAGGAAACTGCTCCCGCAAGAAGATTCGAAAAATATTCAAAAATGACAAAGTTACCCCTTGACGATTTTTCAAAGCATCGCCGAACCTAACCCTTTGGGGTACAAACGAAAAGAAGGGTGGCACAAACGGGTACAAACGTCAAGGAAACTGCTCCCGCAAGAAGATTCGAAAAATATTCAAAAATGGCAAAGTTACCCCTTGACGATTTTTCAAAACGTGGCTCAATTGAACCCTTTAGGGTACAAACGAAAACAAAGGGTGGTACAAACGGGTACAAACGTCAAGGAAACTGCTCCCGCAAGAAGATTCGAAAAATATTCAAAAATGGCAAAGTTACCCCTTGACGATTTTTCAAAGCATCGCCGAACCTAACCCTTTGGGGTACAAACGAAAAGAAGGGTGGCACAAACGGGTACAAACGTCAAGGAAACTGCTCCCGCAAGAAGATTCGAAAAATATTCAAAAATGGCAAAGTTACCCCTTGACGATTTTTCAAAGCATCGCCGAACCTAACCCTTTGGGGTACAAACGAAAACAAGGGTGGTACAAACGGGTACAAACGTCAAGGAAACTGCTCCCGCAAGAAGATTCGAAAAATATTCAAAAATGGCAAAGTTACCCCTTGACGATTTTTCAAAGCATCGCCGAACCTAACCCTTTGGGGTACAAACGAAAACAAGGGTGGTACAAACGGGTACAAACGTCAAGGAAACTGCTCCCGCAAGAAGATTCGAAAAATATTCAAAAATGAGAAAGTTACCTCTTGACGATTTTTCAAAGCATCGCCGAACCTAACCCTTTGGGGTACAAACGAAAACAAGGGTGGTACAAACGGGTACAAACGTCAAGGAAACTGCTCCCGCAAGAAGATTCGAAAAATATTTAAAAATGAGAAAGTTACCTCTTGACGATTTTTCAAATGGTGGCCCAACCGAACCCTTTGGGGTACAAACGAAAACAAGGGTGGTACAAACGGGTACAAACGATTCTGTTTCTGATGGCGTCGAGAAAATTAAAAAATATTAAAGTGTGGGTTCTGGGCTTTTTTCACCCCTCAATATCTTTTCATCCCTTAAGGTACAAACAAAAATAAGGGTGGTACAAACGGGTACAAACGACGTAGAATTAGATGCAATTGAAAAATATCAACTTTTTGAAAGTCGGGCGCCAGGTTCAGGTAGGTCCCACGCGCTCACTTTTGGCAGCTCGTGCTCGTCCGTCATTCGCTATCAAACCACTGCCACGAGCACTTCGGTACATGAACACGCTCAGCAGTTGCATAAGAGAATAATTCGAGCAATCCGACCCGAGTCGAGTTCTTTGACTACCCTCGGAGTTACAAAGGAATTATTCGCGAGTTATCGTATCGAGCCAGTCGGTACACGACCGAGCTCGGTAATCAAAATTAATTTAATTTGGAATAGACTCGAGGTTCTTCGAGTGCTTCCGGGGAAACGATCCCATAATCCAGGTGTGGGAAGAAACCCTGAGTGGATCAATCGTTTCCCCACGGATAGAGGGTTAAACTCATCCCAATTTATAGGTGCGAGGTTCTTCGTGCTTTTCTTAGGGCACGACTCCACAATCCAGGTACGGGAAGAAACCCTGAGTGGAATCATCGTGCCCTAGAGGATCGAGGTTCAAACTCCTTCCTCCAATTGACTGTCAAAAACGGCTTCGAACCCACCATACAGGGGGAAGAGTGCCCTGGGTGGATTTGCCGTCTTCTAGTCGAAGCGGGACACATTCTTAAACCCCAGCTATCGGCGAAAGCTAGGACACGACCCAAAATCGCCAGTGAAGTACGGTCACTGCGCGTAGGACGGCGACTCCGACAGCAACGTGGTCTCAGGCCCAACCGTAAGTCGCCCTAAGGGCGCCGTTGACAAGCCTGCACCACACAGTGCCCGTACGCACTTACGAAGGCGGTGAAGGGCCGGGGACCGGCTGAATGGTTGGAGCCTTACAACCTCCCTCCGATCACCTTCTCCTGCGACAGTCATAAATTGAAGTCGTGAAATTAGACGAGCAGAAATCTCGTACACGACAATAATAAGCAAGCGATTCCCGATTTAACGGGAACGCTCACACATACAGTCCACTAGCTTAGCTGCGCATCGCGGCGGCTGAGATCCCCGCTCCTGGGTGCGACAAGCACAGACCAGACGAGCGCGGAAGAAAGTAAGACACACAGCGTGACTCACGTTCACAGGTATTTAACGCCTATTCGTGTCTCTTTCTGTTACAGATTTACCAAACAGGATTAACTGCAGCGGCGTCTGGCCGGGCAGACAACTCTTATCTAAGATTTTGTTTCCAAAAGTTTACTAGAATAAACGGCTTAGTCGAGTCATTCGACTAAGCGAAAATTAAATTGAAAATCTGTATTCTTTTCCCGACGTTCCTTCCCTCACGATCCGGACCACCGTTAGGCGAGGTTTTTTCAAACCTACTCCCCCTAACACCGTCTATAATAATTAGTATACCTCATAGTTTTTTCGTTATACCTATACATATACGTTATTTGTAAAAAATTTAGGGAAATTTCAAAAATACTCTTAGAACATTTATATGTAAATATGGATTATTGTTATATAGTTACCACTTGAAAAAAAATTACGAATAAAAAAAAAATAATTAAATCCTAAAAGAGACTGGAACTCACGGTCGAAAAACTTTCTAGCGATTCCCACAGTTGGAAAATTTACCCCGTATACTGTCTTGCAGTCAAAAAGTCTTCAGGTACCATAAAACCATACAATATTCCACTCGATTATCGGCGCGGTTAGTAGCAGATATATGCTTAGCGGGGTTCTTTACTAAAGTAGACAACAAAATGGACATTCTTTCTGAATTTTATACGAAAAAACCATGAAACTTTTTAATACGAGTATTTTGCTCACTTTATTATTTATATTTTGAGAATACATAAATTTTGTTAGTACAAAATAGTAAGAAATGTGTTTAGTAATGAAATGTATAGGCTCTTTTGAAAAACAGTTTCGGATGGCTGACATTGTAGCAACTGTTCTGCTCATCTCAAACAAAGAAATAAAAACGTATTCTAGTTAGTGAAGATACAATCACAGTCCGAACTAAAAAATATTTAATATCTTAATTTTTTAACCACTGGCTTTTCGAATTTGAAATATCAATTTTTCCTCGTTTTTTCATCTTTGAGATTAAAAATGGTTTTCTACTGTAAAACGCATTTTTTTTATGTTCTCTTTGGTATTTTTCTTACATCGACATGTCGTATATATATATTTATTACTCTTTCAGCAATATTCACAAATGTTTACAACAAAAAACAGTAAAAATTAGTAGCAGTACAGAGCCTCGCAATTCAATCGTGTATCGAAAAAGTGTTCTAATTGCTTCTATGATTCCAACCGTTCTGTTTGCCTAAAGCAAGAAAACGCAAAAGATTATTAGAGTGATTTCCTAGAAGGAAGTGAAGGTAGACGGCAATGGCGTACGGTTGAGATTGTTGGTAGTTTCAGATAATACGACGACGTGCGCGATTATATTTTGCAACCATCTGTAAGAATTACGATTGGCTGTCAATTTGAAATAGAAGAGCTTCGCCATTTCTGACGGTGCGTCCAAATTATTTTGTCCGATAGAAATGGCGATCAAATTGAAAACTGTTTAAATATACGTGACCGCCCAGAGGATTCTCGGTCGCAGAGTCGGTTACGCGAAACAATGCGAGTTAGAAAAACCAAGATTCAATTTCGAACAAGCGTTACGACGCACATGTATAGAGAGGGTATGAATACCATACGTACACAGTATCTTCAATAAGTTCTCAGACTGCTTTCATAACTCGCGCTGTGTAAGCGCCATCTATCTCATGTTGCTATTTTTTCAAAGCGTAATTTGTCTCCTAGCAACTGTCAACAAATGCGAAAAATCGGATAACGCAATCAAATGTTCTTGACATTGATGCGAGTTAGTGTTCGGTGTGGTCGTAAAAATAATGGAACAAAGAGCAAACATTACATTTCATTTCAAGCCCGGTAAAACTGCAACGGAAACGCTCAAATGTTGCAACAAGCTTATGGCGGAAATTGTTTGTGCCATAGTGAAGTGTTTAAATGGTATGGTCGTTTCAGAGATGGTCGGAAATTTTCTGGTGTCTGCCATTAGTCCCTCTCATTTCTTTTATAATTAACGTCTATATTTAAATTTAAATTATAATGTAATTTAAAATATATTATATTTTGTGCGATTTTAATTTCCCCAGCTTTCCTCTCCCTCGAGATCCGAACCCGTAGATAGGCAAAGGGATTTGTTTAAAATAAAAATATCAAACCTTTACATCCCAACAGATCCATTAAACAATCAACTCCAGAAGAATCTTTGTCTGATATTACCCTTGTTTAAATATCGAGTTAATTCGACGTATTCAAGAATAGTAGAATATAATTCGTCACCCGGTATTGTTTTTCTGCGTATGTAACATACTCGAGAATGTTCGGCTCTCGTGTCCGCTACGCGAAAACAAGACAGGATAGAAAAACTGTCACACACGGGTTTCTTCGAAACATCACGCGATCGGCCAAACTACGCGTAATTTCGAGCTAACGTGTCGACGCGTGTAGATAGAGAAGGTAAGACAATAATAAGTTGGACAAAGACGAATTCAAATTCGTCTACAGCGCATGTTAAACGCCACGCCGGTTTTACGTGCCGTTCCGTTCACGCCACAGTTAGGTGTCAAGCGGACACTTCCGGGACACTCAGCATAAATTTATACTGGTCCATGGATCCTTTATATTATCATCCATTCCCACACAAAATAATAAGCAGGAACCGATTCGAGATTCTTTTGAGAATGCTTCATTTTTGTAACAATGAAACAGCAGATGTCACCAATCGATTGTATAAAATTCAGCCAATTATCGACAAATTGAACGAAAATTTTAAAAAATATTACCATCCAACGGAATTGATTTGTATTGACGAATCAATGATCCCATTTCGTGGACGAATTATATTCCGACAGTACATGAAACAGAAAAGATACAGATATGGAATAAAAATTTTCAAATTCAGCTGTGGCCTTGGATATACATACAGCTTTAGTGTCTACAGTGGAAAGACTTTCGACAAAGTGAATACGACGCCAACAAATGTAGTTATGAATTTGTGCGAAGATATATTCCACAAGGACCATACACTTTGCACGGACAATTGGTACACTATTGTAAATTTGGCCAAAAAACTCATACAAAAAAATACTCATTTGATTGGTACCCTAAGAAGTAACCGCAAAGACAATCCGAAAGAAGTGGTATCCAAAAAACTAAAACGGGGCGAATGTGCCGCACAAGAGAGTAAAGAAGGGATCACAGTTTTGAAATGGAAAGAGAAGCGTGATGTTCTGTTACTTTCTACCAAACATACGATAGAAACCGTTCGAAACCGTTCGAACAAAGACAAGAATCGTAAGTAAACCAAAAATTGTTATAGACTATAATGCGGGGAAGCAGTCTATTGACCTGTCAGATCAAATGGCTGCATATAGTAACCCAGTACGGAAGTCAATGAAGTGGTACCGGAAATTAGGTTTCGAACTTTTACTGAACACTGCTGTTGTGAATTCGTTTTTTATATATAAAGAATCAACAAACCAAAAGATGTGTGTCACAACATATCGCAAAAAATTGATTGAGGGCACATACGCAGAAGAAGGACGAACAAATCGACTCACGTATAAAATCCCTCCATCACTTACAAAAAAAAGAAGGCAGTGTGCATAGAACTAGGAGATACTGCACCGCGTGCTATAATCAAAATTCGCGAATGTTAGGATCAAAGATGGCCAAAAATGTAACGCAAAAAGTTACAACCTTCTGTAATCAGTGTACAAACAAACCTCACTTTTGTTTACCTTGTTTTAATAAATTACATTAATGTTTTAAGTATTATATTCTTTTCCTTAAAGCATTGACCAAACAAAAACCGTTGTCGTCTAAATTAAATGTTCAGTCTCACAAGTACGCAAGTACCGACACGCGCGCGGCGATAACAAAAACGAATAGTCTGCCATCGGTCCCTAGGGACCGGCGTGGCGTTTAACGTGTTAAACAGATCAGGTCGGAACACGACCAGATCACAAAACTATAAAATCTCGTAGATTATTATACCAGATTTCCAATTCAGCAGTGGCTACAATCCAGCTCACTCTGAATAAAGACACGTATCGCTCGCCTTCCGCGCGCTCAGGGCCGTCCGACCTCGGAGAGCCATCGCGCCGGGTAGGTAGCAAGATGCGCGTTGAAAATACATCGAGGAACGAGTACAAATAATTAAAAATACTACCACTGCAACTGTTACCTAATTCGTGAATTACTACGTAATTAGTACGTAAATTACTAAATGGAATTTACTTTTTATTAATTATTTGTATTCGCTGTTTCCGAAAAAGAAGGAATAAAATCTCGGAATTTTTAGAAAATTAACCCTTCGCACCCGAGTGGTGCTTCTCGTCAGAGTGTTTTAAAATTAAAATAAGAATTATTATCAGAAAATTAAAATAAATACGGTAAGAACCATTTGTAACCGTTTGTTATTAAAAACTGTACTAAAAAAGCAGACTGAGTTTCTGCGAGCCGAAACATCCCTCGAATGCAAAGGGTTAATAGAGAAATAATTGAAATTCGACTTACCCATTCACCTGCAAGTTGACCTACTGCGCTGACAATAGGGCCCGGCCAATGCACCGCTGGCGGTCACGGCAAGGTCAAAAACCCCAACGAAAATCAGCTGATGGGACGGCCCGGACGCTGTACCTGCTTTTCACCCCGAAAACACTTCACAGCACGGTCACTAACACTTTTCACTTTCACATACCGATGCGTTCCGTTGCACCCTTCTTCGATTGTTGCTCCTTCCTGGATTGTTATTCCCTTCAGGATTCCTGTTCTTGCAAAAAAGGAAAAAATACGTGCCTGGCCTCGAAAGGGGCCGATGGGAAGGGTATTTTTTAATTTTTGCTTCAATTTCTGGCTCCGAAAGGAGCCGATTGTTTGTTCAGTTGAACCCTAAGCATGCCCCTTGCTTTAAATATTTGTGGCCCCCGAGGGGGGCCGGGTATTGTTAGTGGAGAGGAGAGGCGTGGCCTCCCTCCGCCGCCACGCAGACCACGGCAAGATTAGTGATGCTATCTTGCACCCTTCGCAGCATGTCGGGGGTGATGGTCGCCACGGCCGCATGGATGCGCCCCACCACTTCCTCCTCGGTTGTGACCAGGTACCGGTACACCTCGTTCTGCAACAAATAATAAAGAAACGCAATGTTAACAGGAATATGTACGTTAAAGGTTGGAGAGATAAAAAGAAACAATTAACACACCTTGAAATGCCCCCAGCAGAAAAAATCCAGCGGGATTCAAATCCGGGGAGCGAGGGGGCCACGCATCAGCACCGCCACGGCCGATCCACCTTTCAGGAAAGGTGTTGTCAAGGTATCGGCGGACATGTGCGGCAGAATAGGGCCGGAGCTCCATCATGCTGGAAAATCATGTTCTTCCGGATTTCTAATGGAATTTCTTCCAAGAGACCCGGAAGAACATGTTCCAGGAAGTTCCGGTACGCTGGACTGTCCAATCTATGAGGCAGAAGGTACGGTCCAACGACGAACTCCCTACAAATGCCTGCTCATACGTTGATGGACCACCGGTGCTGTGCTGCGCGTGGGCGAATCGCAACCGGATTCTCATCGTCCCACACGTGTGCATTGTGGGCGTTGAAGCACCCTTCTCTTGTGAAGAGTGCTTCATCCGTCCACAAAACACGCGCGGTGAACGACGGATTCCGTCGGATTTCCCCCAACACCCACCGCGAATAATTCATCCGCTGGAGATAATCCCCGGGGAGCAAATGTTGGGCCCGTATGTATTTATACGGGTGCATGCTGGAGCGGCGCACGATCCGGTGCACCGATGAGCGGCTTACCCTGAAATAAAATTTAAAAAACCATTAAATAATGCACGCGCAAATTCAACGTTGAATCAATTTTGCCGTGTGTCTTACCCCGATTTGCGACTGATCTCGCGTACACTAACCGTGCCGTCCCGATGAAAATCTCCGAGTACCTCGTCCGCCCGTGCCGTGGAAATTCGACACGCGCGACCCGCGTCGTGATGCGCGGGTTGAAACGAGCCACTCGTGTATAGCCGACTCGCGAGCCTGCGAAAACAGTTCGCGGTCGGCGGGCTATCATCCGGGAACTGTACGTGATACGCGCGGGCGGCCTTCTCCGCGTTTCCTTCGGACTGCGCGAACACAAAAAACATTTTATAATATTCCGGATTTGTTCGCACCATTTTCTAGGTGAAGCTCTGTTCAAAACCGCGGAGGTACTGTGAAAAGTCTTGACTGACAAATAGCATTTTCCCTCCCGAAAAATACCGTCGCCTTCCCCACTCCGTGGCTAGGTCAGAAAAATGCCCCTTTTTTTATAGCAATGCGATGTTTGCTGTCTTTCCATGTCCAAGATGCCGCACGTGTTACAAACGGTAAAACCTAGGTATGGCAATCCATTGTCGCGCGACTCGGAATTACCTGCGATCGGCGAACGTGCAGACCATGCTCTTACCGTGTATCGCACAAAGCCCAAAGTTCCTTCGGCTAATTGACCTTGGCGGATATATTTTTTTATTACTGCAAAACTGCCTCAAATTTTTGCTGCTAAACCGTACGGGCGACTCTTCTATTCGTATTTTTAAGATTCGCCGTGAATATTTTTAAAATATAAATCTCAAAAAAATATTTAACAAACATAATAAAAAATATTTCTTTTTGGAAAAATTCCATGCTTTTAAATTTTAAGATTATAAAACAAAAAGGTATTGTTTATAAAATATAATCCACGAAGATGGAGGCAGATCCATAATAGATAATGTTGAAATACGCGACATCTTATCACCTATGAAGGCGACACCCGTTACCTAGTCGATAAAACAACACGTATAAAGAGATGCTCCACCTTTTGTTCTACGTGCTTTTGTCTCATGTTCACGTAGAAGGTGTGCGCGAGAAAACGTGTGTCTCATATTATATATATATTCGCCTTTTTTAATTCTGTTAAATATCTGTTTAATTCTTGATACATTCAATAAATAAATAAGTGTTGGTTATTTTCCTACATAATTATTGAGTGTCTGCCAAGATCACGGCACAATTTGAGGATTAAAATTGCAACAGATAATATGTGATAATATTTAATAATATTTCTCAAATAAAAATGATCGAAAATACATTGGCCGACCAGGTAGAAAATAACCATCGATATAAGTGAAAATCTTTCCAAATTGCTTTCGGCTTCTGAAATTTTTGATTTTCCGAAAATGACAGAAAAAGATATAAAAATTCTATTTATTGGTATATTAGATATCATAAGCCATACTTAGTATGTAGAAGTTATGGATGAAGATGATAACGTAATCCTGCTGGAACAAATTTTTTTTTACTTTTTCAATCATATTTTAATCGTACGCTAAATGTGACATTATATTTTTGTCTGACCTTTGAATATTTTTGTTCCTAAAAGTTGAATTTAACCTATTAAATTTAAAACATGTTATTTTCAATGTACGCAGTACATGAATCTGAATGGTACTTTTCGTAAGAACAGTCAAAACAAAAATAATAGTGGACACTTTTTGTGGGTTGATTTCTGTGATTGGGAAGCTTCGGTCGAGGGGACGTGAAGTTTACGGTTTTGCGAAGGAAAATCGAGGCCGATTGAGGGGCGATTATTCGATTTCGGGGCAGCGAAAACGGAAGTCAACATAGTGGAGCAACACTTTCACAACTTGGACGATGTGCGGCTCTCTGTGGACGAGTGGATTGAAAAAATCGAGGAATGTGGTTATTTATATCAATGGAAAGATATAGCGGTAAGACATTATGCTTTAACTTCGCTTGCGGGTGTTGCAAAGCGATGGAGGGATAGCCTTCCACGACGCGAACGTACGTCAGAACTTCCCCTGCAAAAGGAACGCCGTTCAAACGCAAATAGAAGCTCAAAATTACCGACAAACAACTAGTCGAAATGTCAGAATATCTTTACGAAAAACTTGCAAGATGCAACCGCACAATGATGACGGGCGATGAAATCACTGAATGGATCGTAATCGGGTTGCCGAGCGAGTTATTGTCTGATTTGGAAACAGGATCTGCGTTCATACGTTAGAACCTCGTAGTGAATCAACATATAGTACATGGCGCGACCGCAAGGCCAGATAGTCTTAACTGTTTTGTTCGTAAATAGCCAGGTCACCAAGCGCGAACTATAGCTTGCTACAGATGTGGAAACACAGGCCACATGTCACGTGCCTGCTCTACGACGAATCGAGATGGAAGAAGAAACGATCAGACTGGCACATCCACGGCTCATTCCGCAACGGCAAGAGCCGAAGCACACAGTCAACTCCTTACCGTGCTGCACATCACGGAGGATATGCATCGGAAATATTATAAAGATGCTTTCATCAATGGACATCCTGTAAGATGCTACATCGATTTAGGCAGCAGCGTGGTAGCGTTACGTCGGAATGTTGCTGACGAATTACAACTCGCGCATCATGAGACGGCATTGAACCCCTTTGTCGAATATGGAGCAGGACAGGTACATCCAAATGGTGTATTTACTGCTAATTCGAGTGACGGTACACGTGGTGCCAAGCGGTAGTCATGCCTTACCGCTTCTCGTTGGGCATCCATATACCGAGGCTGAAGGCGTTGTTATACTCAGCCGGGCGGGTGAGCTGATCATCGCCCCTTCATTGGACAACGCGTGCCAAGCAACGGCGTACCAAGCAAAATATTAATTGTATGAAATAGCCGGCACAATCACCTGACCTAAATCCCATCGAGATGTTGTGGATCGATGTTGAAAAATATATACAACAACGAAAACCAAGAAATTTGGAAGAATTGTATACTTTAACAGCAGAAGCGTGGAAGTCAATACCCGTGGATTGATGCATCAGATTGATTCCCTGCCACGGAGATGTGCAGCTGTGATATGGCAAAAAAGGTTATCTACTAAATATTAAGTATTTAAAATTCTAAGTTAACATTTGATACAAAAATACATTCATTTTTCATTTGTACGTAAGTAATTGTCTGCTTTCATAGTCTACTATTCAACGTAAAATATTTAGAAAGTTAAATTTTTGAAATAAATAAAAACTTTTCCAGTATTTAATAAAATAAGGTTCAAATTTTATAAAAATATGATTTTTATACCTATGTGAACTTCTCAAAAGAATACAGGTAGTTTTAAAAGTAAAATATTGCTTGTACGTAAGTATATGACCGCCACTGTTCCTAATTTTAAAAGCTGTAGAGGATGTGGCCGCGACTAGTACAGTAAGATTTGTGATAGAGTTCATGTCGCATTACGGCAAACCCATGCGTATTATAACTGATCGCGGAACAGCTTTCACAGCAAAGAATTTTGCGGAATTTTGTAGCGAACACGATATACAACATGTTAAAATTGCAACCGGTACTCCGCGGGTGAATGGACAGATAGAAAAGATAAACAATGTAATATTAAACTGTTTAGCTACTTCTTCATGTACAATAACCGGTGAAGACTGGAACGAGAAACCCTACAAGGTACACTGGGCAATCAACAATAGCTATCATAGGGTCAGTCGTCAAACACCCCACGAGATCATTTTCAATTATTGAAACAGCGGATGGTGTGAAAATCCATTAACGACAGAAATTAGACAAATAATCGACGAATTAGGCGTCGTGGAGGAAAAAACGCGATGTTTCAGAGCTATTACGCGAGAATGAAAGTGTAATGAAACGACAGTATGACAAGAACCGGAAAGAGGCAAAAATATATATCAAAGGTGCCATTGTATTAGATAGAAAGCTGAGAACTCGCACCGAAATACCGCGGCCCATACGAAATAGCCAAAGTTTTAGACAAAGATATGTGGGGTGTGTTGTGTAAGTGCACGAGTTGTCAATCGATTGCTATGTCCGGAGTCGGAATAAGCTGTTCGAACCGCATAAACAAATCAATCGATTGTCAGATTGCGAAGACGAATGCAGAATGCGTGCAGGTTTTGTATCGGGGCGCGCGCGTGTGTGTATGTGAGATTAGGTGAAGACGACGGGGCAGAGCAATTGAAGCGTGTGGTTAATGCGGAGTGAGCTGGGGTGTGTGAAAACGATCATTATTATGTAATAAACTTTTTTGATATAATTCGTGATAATCGTGGCTCTTGTAGCCGGCTTGATTCTACAATAGTATTCTGGATTAATAATATTTTGCAATATTAACGTAATTTGTTGTTGATATATTTAAAACTAAACCTACCAGTACCGGTCAAATTGACCGTTTTCAAACCTTTATCAAAGAGTATAGCCGAATAAGGAGGTCAAATGTGCCCCCGAACCGAATTGAACGAACGACGGGTCATTCGATAGCTTATCTCGACCGTGGGGGGTAGTAATGGGGTGAAAACGAAAATCATGTTTTTGTACCATGTCTCTTAACTTATTGAGTAAAAATATGTAAAAAAATTCAGAGTCACTTCGGGTACCGGAGCACATATTATGGGATATTTTCAGATTTTTTGATTGAAAAACCAGGTAGTAAAAAATAAAACACCGCAAAAAATGCCGAGAAATGTCGATTACGTATTGAAGGAGGTCCGGAACTACTTTTATACTTCTACAGTAAACAGGTATTGCTATTACTATTATTGTCAATTTTTTTTTGATTTTTCATTTTGGTGCGCCGCAGTGACAAAAATTAGAACCGATTTTTTCCTCATTTTCTACGTATTAGAGTAACTTACACATTGAATTTTGATGCATTCTTCAATATACGAGTGCTTTGTAGAATGTATAATGTTTCTACACTAAGCAGAATTACATAACAATTGAAACAAATAAAATAAAGCCAATCATTGGGCGTATATATCCTAGAAAATCAACGATATTTTCAACGGGGTCGTTGGCGCAGCGTCACATTGTCCGACTGCGGAACCGCTGGAAGTTTTTCTACCGTAGGTTCGAGTCTCTCTTCTGGACTTAGTATTTTTATTCTTTATTATTTTTCTCCCCTAAATTCCAACTATATAACTGTGGCGTCGCCTCCCATGCTCGCCACTAGAGGGGTCGCGCTCTCACAAGCGCTCGACCGACCCCTCCGTTGCTATATATACACTCCTCGAACGACTTCCCAATATCCCAGTCGTCTAAGGCAGGGCCTGCTAGAAAGCCTTACTGATGAGTCCACTGGCAGGCCCGGACGAAACGCGCCCCCTCCTTTCCTTTTCTGTCCTCCTACGGAATTCTCACGAGATCCCCTACCCGCAGCGAAGCAGCGCCACATAACAATGCTTTATATTTATTTATAAATGTTCTAAAAGTATCTTACAAATATTTTATCCTGAAATATGTATAAATATACTTTTGGAGCGTTTTTTGCGCCTTTATTTGTTTTGTCAACCACGATTATTGTTTAACATCTCGCATACTGAAAGTAATGTGAAATGTTAGTTTTCAAAAACAATTCGTAACTATATGCAAAGACTGCATATGTTCGTTTGATTGAAAAAATCTGCTTCTACTATTCAGAGTTATTAAAGGTATGAGATTTTTAAACGAAACACGTATATTCATTTAACGTAAAAAAAATAAAACAGTAGCGTATTTAAGCGAATACACAGCTAGAGCATAGCACCTATAATTTGGTGACTTATTTTTGTTTTTCTATTCTATACACCGCTCTATTCAACATAGAATTGTTCAAAAACATAGAATATGGTTATCCATTAAAGGGAAAACAAAAATTCAAAATATAAGTTGCTTTTTCACGCGAAAACGCCGAAAATATCGGTTTTTGATTTTTGCTACTACGGCGCACCCTGTCAAAAAATCTGAAAGGATTGAGGGACATAACCAATGACAATGTGCATTTATAGTAATTATATAAATTAGTACCTTGAAAGCTTCAATACGAAATCGGTATTTTTCTGCGTTTTTTTGCGTTTTTAATTTTTTACACCTAGGATTTGGGATCGAAAAATCGGAAAAAATTCTCAAACACGTATTTCAATAACCATAATGTACCAGATTTTTTCATAATTTCCATATTCGATTAAATAGGGGAAATAGGCACAAATTCGCTAATCCGAGTTTTCCCTATAACTACCCTTCCGAACAAGATAGAGGGTTGAAATTTGGCACAGAATGTTTTTTTCTGATGCTCTATCGGTGGATCCATCGTTTGTCAAATTTGGTTCAAGGGCACATTTGACCCCCTTATTCGGCTATACTTTGGAATACAGTTCTGGTTGGCGTGTGACGTCAATAGCAAGTATATAATAAATGGGTTTCCCTATTCGGGAAAGGATGAAAGAAGAGAATGTTCAATTCCACTTGGGGAGTTCGTTGTTCTAAAGTTGATGGAATTATTCACAGGACGCGGAAGAAACGTAACAACAGATAATTTCTTCACGAGTGTATCATTAGCCAAGAAGCTACTTGCAAAAACAACTACAATTGTTGGAACAATCCGTGGAAATAAAAGAGAGTTGCCAAAGATAGCCAAAGAAAGAAAAGATAAAATGACTAGATTTTCAAGCAAATTGTATAAATCAAATCACATGACTCTTACAGTGTATAAAAGTAAGCCAAAAAAAAGTGATTGTCCTAAGATCCATACATAAATCAATAGAAATAGAAAAAAGCAACAAACGTATACCGGAAACTATTAGATTTTATAATGCTATAAAATTTGGTGTAGATGTGGCAGACCAGATGGCAAGGAAATACAATATGAAGTCGAAATGACTAGATTTTCAAGCAAATTGTATAAATTAAATCACATGACTCTTACAGTGTATAAAAGTAATCAAAAAAAAAAGTGACTGTCGTAAGTTCCATACATAAATCAATAGAAATAGAAAAAGCAACAAATGTATATCGGAAACTATTATATTTTATAATGCTACAAAATTTGCTGTAGATGTGACAGACCAGATGGCAAGGAAAGACAGTGTGAAGTCGAAATGTTGTAAGTGGCCACTTCAGATATTTTTTAACACTTTGAACCTACCTGGAATAAATGCCTGGGTTTTGTATAAGGAAACGACGGATGAAAACATTTCGAGGCAGGAATTTTTATTCCAGTTAGCTTCAGAGCTCGGCGCTGCATATAAAAAATCACAAGAAAAACACCTTCTATGAACACCGTCCACAAGTTCAGATTCGTTCGTACGAAAAACTTGTCAAATAAAATTTTGTAAAAATTATAAAACAACAAAAATCTGTTCGAAGTACGAAAAATATGTGTGCGGAAAATGTACATTTCCGACTAAAATAATTTATAAACAATGTAAGGAAGCTGAGTAAGGTATGTATATGTATGCATAACAATATAATATAAAAGTTTAATTTTATCAGTTTTTTTCATAAATAATTTTAGATATAAATAATATTTAGTTTGATTTCTTACGTGAGAAAAATGAAGTTTTAATTTTTTAAGTTTATAATTAAAATTATATAAAAATAAATTTGGACGAAATTTGATAAAAATTCTTCATTTTATATATTCAGTAATAAATCAACCATTATCTGCGTCGAATAATAAAATCGATAACTTATTTTAATTACCGATAAATCTGACCGAGCGCGGTATTAATAGGTATACAAGAACTGTCGGTAGGTTTAGTATTAATATAACATATTCGAGTCATTTTGTCTAAAAATTAAATAGGAAATATCGTTTAGCTATATTTAATTAACCACTTTATCTAGTCAATATTTTCAGACTAATCCTTCCATGTTGGAAATGCATGTAATTTTAAATACAAATAATGCATTTAACTGGCAATTGACATTGGTTAATGAATCGTGCACGACGTACACTCCACGTGTGTGACAATGGTTCAACAATTTAATCAAGGTCGGTTCTCCATTAACGTATGGGCAGGAATAATTGGAAACTATATTATTGCTCCAATTTATTTATTTAGACGGATAAGAAGTGCAACATATTTGTTGCATTCGTTTCTTAATAGGAGTACTAAGAAGAGATAAGCGATGAAAGCTAAGTACACTAGACATGACATTTTATTAAACTCCCCTAACAATCACGCAGATAAGTATTACTACATAAAAGTTCATGTATTAAGTATCAAACAATATAAGAAAATGCATTATTAACAGGAATCCTTATAAGAGATACAGCGAAAAAGCAATGAAGCTGAGTTTTGGGTTAGGCATCACGCATTACCTTTGCTGAAATATGGACATATTATATCGAAAATGCGTAACAAGAGAACAATTTCTCGTTTAAAATATGTAACTTAATCTGTCAATAGATATAAACATTGTCCACGGAGAATTTCGAACTTCAATCGTGCATATCATAAACCTTGTCAGCATGATATCCGTAACTATACAGGGAGTCCCGTAAATAGTGTAAGAAACGGAAATGGGGGGTAGGTGAGACAATTGTAAGCAACAATTTCCTTTGCAAAAATGTCGGATGGGGCTTCGTTTTTGAATTATTAACGAAAAACACTGACCAATCACGGCGCTCGCCTTCCGCGCGCTCAGGGCCGTCCGACCTCGGAGAGCCACCGCGCCGGGTAGGTAGCAAGATGCGCGTTGAAAATACATCGAGGAACGAGTACAAATAATTAAAAATACTACCACTGCAACTGTTACCTAATTCCTGAATTACTACGTAATTAGTACGTAAATTACTAAATGGAATTTACTTTTTATTAATTATTTGTATTCGCTGTTTCCGAGAAAAAAGGAATAAAATCTCGGAATTTTTAGAAAATTAACCCTTCGCAACCGAGTGATGCTTCTCGTCAGAGTGTTTTAAAATTATAATAAGAATTATTATCAGAAAATTAAAATAAATACGGTAAGAACCATTTGTAACCGTTTGTTATTAAAAACTGTACTGGAAAAGCAGACTGGATTTCTGCGTACCGAAACATTCCTCGAATGCAAAGGGTTAATAGAGAAATAATTGAAATTCGACTTACCCATTCACCAGCAAGTTGACCTACTGCGCTGACAATAGGGCCCGGCCAATGCACCGCTGGCGGTCACGGCAAGGTCAAAAACCCCAACGAAAATCAGCTGATGGGACGGCCCCGTCGCTGTACCTGCTTCTCACCCCGAAAACATTTCACAGCACGGTCACTAACACTTTTCACTTTCACATTTCACTTTTCACTTTCACACACCGATGCGTTCCGTTGCACCCTTCTTCGATTGTTGCCCCTTCCTGGCTGTTGCTCCTTCCTGGATTGTTGCCCCTTCCTGGCTGTTGCTCCTTCCTGGATTGTTGCTCCTTCCTGGATTGTTGTTCCCTTCAGGATTCCTGTTCTTGTAAAAAAGGAAAAAATACGAGCCTGGCTCCGAAAGGAGCCGATTGTTTGCTCAGTTGAACACTAAGCATGCCCCTTGCTTTAAATATTTGTGGCCCCCGAGGGGGGCCGGGTATTATAGGAGAGGCTCGACGTGGCCTCCCTCCGCCGCCACGCAGACCACGGCAAGATTAGTAATGCTATCTTGCACCCTTCGCAGCATCTCGGGGGTGATGGTCGCCACGGCCGCGTGGATGCGACCCACCACTTCCTCCTCGGTAGTGACCGGGTGCCGGTACACCTCGTTCTGCAACAAATAATAAAGAAACGCAATGTTAACAGGAATATGTACATTAAAGGTTGGAAAGATAAAAAGAAACAATTAACACACCTTCAAATGCCCCCAGAAGAAAAAATCCAGCGGATTCAAATCCGTGGAGCGAGGGGGGCACGCATCAGCACTGCCACGGCCGATCCACCTTTCAGGAAAGGTGTTGTCAAGGTATCGGCGGACATGTGCGGCATAATGGGCCGGAGCTCCATCATGCTGGAAAATCATGTTCTTCCGGATTTCTAATGGAATTTCTTCCAAGAGACCCGGAAGAACATGTTCCAGGAAGTTCAAGTGCGCTGGACCGTCCAATCTGTGAGGCAGAAGGTACGGTCCAACGACGAACTCCCCACAAATGCCCGCCCATACGTTGACGGACCACCGGTGCTATGCTGCGCGTGGGCGAATCGCGACCGGATTCTCATCGTCCCACACGTGTGCATTGTGGGCGTTGAAGCACCCTTCTCTTGTGAAGAGTGCTTCATCCGTCCACAAAACACGCGTGGTGAACGACGGATTCCGATGGATTTCCCCCAACACCCACCGCGAATAATTCATCCGCTGGAGATAATCCCCGGGGAGCAAATGTTGGGCCCGTATGTATTTATACGGGTGCATATTGGAGCGGCGCACGATCCGGTGCACCGATGAGCGGCTTACCCTGAAATAAAATTTAAAAAACCATTAAATAATGCACGCGCAAATTCAACGTTGAATCAATTTTGCCGTGTGTCTTACCCCGATTTGCGACTGATCTCGCGTACACTAACCGTGCCGTCCCGATGAAAATCTCCGAGTACCTCGTCCGCCCGTGCCGTGGAAATTCGCCACTCGTGTATAGCCGACTCGCGAGCCTGCGAAAACTGTTCGCGGTCGGCGGGCTTTCATCCGGGTACTGTACGTGTTCGGACTGCGCGAACACGAAATACATTTTATAGTAGTCCGGATTTGCTCGCAGCATTTTCTAGGTGAAGCTCTGTTCAAAACCGCGGAGGTACTGTGAAAAGTCTTGACTGACAAACAGCATTTTCCCTCCCGAAAAATACCGTTGCCTTCCCCACTCCGTGGCTAGGTCAGAAAAATGCCCCTTTATTTTATAGCAATGCGATGTTTGCTGTCTTTCCATGCCCAAGATGCCGCACGTGTTACAAACGGTAAAACCTAGGTATGGAAATCCATTGTCGCGCGACTCCGAATTACCTGCGATCAGCGAACGTGCAGACCATGCTCTTGCAAAGCCCAAAGTTCCTTCGGCTAATTGACTACGGTGGATTTATTTTTTTATTACTGCAAAACTGCCACAAATGTTTGCTGCTAAACGTACGGGCGACTCTTTTATTCGTATTTTTTATGATTCACCGTGAATATTTTTAAAATATGAATATCAAAAAAATATTATTATGTTTCAATGTTCAATGTTAACAAACATATTAAAAAATTTAAAAGCATGGAATTTTTCCAAAAAGAAATATTGTAAAAATTATGTTTCAATATCTCTTATTTTTTATGAGCAATACCTTTGTTCAGGAATTAAAAAAGGTTGACCCCGCGTACCACGGGCACCAAATCGAAATGGCCCGTCCCTGGTCGGACGCGGCCCACGCCCGGCTAGGTACGGGCCTGAAATTGTTTCTCCATGCGTGATTAACACGCACGCGCGCGTGCGCGCGCCGCGGTACACGACGTCACAACGTCGATCCAATCGATGATTGGATCGACGTCAAATCCCGGTTTTTTTGGAAGACTCGGCGATCGTACAAATACCGGCGTACGACCGGTAAAAACTCTCTCGCTGTTCGATTCTCCTAAAAGTACACTAAAAAGATATCCAGTGAACGTGTGTGATCAGTGTCGCCATTTTGTTGTACGTCGCCGAGTCCTTTTCCAGTGCCACGTGCCAACACGTAAAAGTTCAACCTAAATTTAACTGCTCTGATTCTTATATTAATCCGTGAGCCGCTTACACGCATATCGCGAATACGGCGAATAAACTGGTGCTGATATAACTGTCTGTGACTGTTTAATTTCCTGTAATATCACTCCGCCCCTTGAAAAAGGGTAAAACTTGCGCCCCGTGGCCTTCCTATTCCTAAAGCCAATAACGCCACGAAACAACCTTTTTCTTTTATAATCGTGAAATTTAAAAAATTGAAAAAATTTCTTGGAATTTTCCAAAAATATTTCTTTTTGGAAAAATGTGCCCTTGAACCAAATTTGACATACGATGGACCCATCGATAGAGCATCAGAAAAAAACACTGTGTCACATTTCAACCCTTTATCTTGTTCGGAAGGGTAGTTATAGGGAAAATCCGGATTAGCGAATTAGTGCCTATTTCCCCTATTTCAACGAGTACGAAAATTATGAAAAAAATCTGGTGCATTGTGGTTATTGAGATACATGTTTGAGAATTTTTTCCGATTTTACGATTCCAAATCCTAGGTGTGAAAAATTAAAAACGCAGAAAAATACCGATTTCGTATTGAAGCTTTCAAGGCACTAGATTTATACAATTACTGTAAATGCATATTTTATTGGTTATGTTCCTGAATTTTTTCAGATTTTTTGACAGGGTGCGCCGTAGTAGCAAAAATAAAAAACCTATTTTTCGGCGTTTTCGCGTGAAAAAAGCAACTTATATTTGAATTTTTGTATTCCCTTTAATGGATAACCATATTGCATGGTTTTAAACAATTCTATGTTGAACAGAACGGTGTATAGAATAGAAAAACAAAAATAAGTCACCAAATTATAGGTGCTATGCTCTAGCTGTGTATTCGCTTAAATACGCTACTGTTTTATTTTTTTTACGTTAAATGAATATACGTGTTTCGTTTAAAAATCTCATACCTTTAATAACTCTGAATAGTAGAAGCAGATTTTTTCAATCAAACGAACATATGCAGTCTTTGCATATAGTTACGAATTGTTTTTGAAAACTAACATTTCACATTACTTTCAGTATGCGAGATGTTAAACAATAATCGTGGTTGACAAAACAAATAAAGGCGCAAAAAACGCTCCAAAAGTATATTTATACATATTTCAGGATAAAATATTTGTAAGATACTTTTAGAACATTTATAAATAAATATAAAGGATTGTTATATAGTTGAAATTTAGGGGAGAAAAATAATAAAGAATAAAAATACTAAGTCCAGAAGAGAGACTCGAACCTACGGTAGAAAAACTTTCAGCGGTTCCGCAGTCCTTATTTGCTGACTTATTTCTGCTTTTCTATTCTATACGCCGTTCTTCTCAACATACAAATGTTTCAAAACATAGAATATATAGTTATCTATTAAAAGGAATACAAAAACTCAAAGTATAAGTTACTTTTTCACGCGAAAAACGTTGAAAGCAACGGTTTTCGATTCTTGCAACTACGGCGCGCCCTACCACAAAGTCTGAAAAAATTCGGGCGCATAACCAATGACAATACGCATTTACAGTAATTATATAAATTTAGTGTCCCGAAAGCTTCATGACAAAATCCGTATTTTTCTGCGTTTTTTGATGTTTTTAATTTTTCACACTTAGAAGTTGGAATTGAAAAATCGGGAAAAAATCTTGAACAAGTATCTCGATAACGACAATGCACCAGATTTTTTACGAAATTCTCGTACTTGTGTAATCTCAATATTCAGAGATAAAGAATAAAAACGAATGATTACCATATTAAGAGCAGTAGTTTAATTAATTAACATTAGCAACTTCCTCTTTTGATTAACTGTACTTATCTTACAATAGAATTACGTAAATGTGATTTAGATTTATTAGGTAATTTATTAATAGAACTTTTTAAAAAATATTACAACACAAAAGTATTCAAATGAGATGGCAAAGAAGATATTAAGATAAAGAAATTTCAGAACTTAGTCTATAAAGGATATAACATGATATTTAAGATAATTGACATGCTATTATATTATAACACTACATTATCTAATGTGTTGGATAAATATCCAAGTAATGGACCAATGACACTTAATGTTTGGGATGTTGAACCCTTTTTCCGTAAGAGTGAACCATATTTTGAATTTTTGAATATAAAGGCAAGAAGAGAACTGTTTTTATACAAAATAAATGAAATTGTCTTACACAGAGGTCTACTTATGATTTCTATTGAAATGTGATCTGAAGATAAAAGATGCAGCAAGGGGTGAAACCACTATAACGGCTGAAAATAAAGGCAATTTTCAACAATTTTTTGGGCATAGCAATGAAACTACTTCGGATAAATGTTTAATGTCTTCGAAAGTATATTTCTTGAACTACTTCTTCTCAAAATTTCGTATAAAAATATTAACTGTTATAACCATAATAGGAACCAGCGTGAGAGGCTTCCAAAAATTTCCTAGAAACGGGCGGACGTGTAATTTTTCATTGCAAGTTGTGAAACAAGAAATCATGCAATTTTCTTAAACTGTAGGACAGTAGCTTCAGTTGCACGTACAGATTTTTAAAAATAATTATTTATTAAAAAATGATGAAACTTTGCAGGAAATATTTTCAAAAACCTGTAACCAAATCAATATTTCTTTTAACACCACGTCGAAACTAATTATTCCATCGAAAATTCCGTACGTGTAACTGAAGAAAATAGTATTAAGAATCACCACACAAAATTTTAAGTAAATCGGATGAAAATTGACTGCGTTATTGAGACACGCAGTTTGAAAAGTGTGGTTTTGAGAAAAACGTGTTCAAAAAGATTTGCACCAAATTATCTAAGAAATAACATTGGGAGTTTTTAAACTTTCTAAAGGGGATCTACTTCAGGACCCAAAACCGTATCTTCTGTAGAAAGATCATCCTCATCTCCTTCATTTATATCTCCTTTTTCCTTCAACCCAATGTCATGTGTCGCTGTTTTGTGTTTTCACTCAGCAGCGGAAAGGCAAAGCATGTTCTGTTTGTGTCGATATGCATAGCCTGTGATCTAATTTTAATATCGTGGACCTTCATGCTTTGTAATAATCCTGAATAGCTATTGTTAAATTGGTTTACGCCTAAATAAGTTGCCATTTGAACCACTTTAGTCGTGTATCGGGACATTCTAAATACTTTTCATTCACACAATTATCTCGATCAAAATACTTCCTATTCATATAAAACCATTACTACAGCAGAAATAATAAAAGAGTTTCAAATGAATGTCCAAAAGTAAAGAGCAGTTAATTTCAAGCATTAGGCATATTACATTTTCTACATCTAAATGCATTTTTGTAAATTTACTTTAATATTTTAGAGAGTTATTCTTAAACCAACAACCATTCAAAAGAGATAGTACAAAAATGTCAATCTTTTCAATGTGTCACAGTGATTTCTCCCCTTAAATTCAAGCCCTTTTCATTTTTCCAAATCACAGATTTAAAAATAATATAGATATTTACAAAAAAATGATAACAGATTTAAAATATTTAATCAAATTTAAACGTTAGAGATACACAGTATTAATATTAGGTCGTCCCATAAGTTCGTGCGGTTCGATACTTTGAAATTGATAAGGATAAAATTTGTAATCTAATAAAAAACAAAGAAAATTTGTCAGTTGAGGTGATTTCTGAAATTTCAAACATAGTAACATCAACAATTGATAGAAATTTGAAACAAATAGATATTGTGTCAAAGTTCGAAGTTTCGAATCCACACTAACTTATGGAACAAAATTTTCTTAATCGTGGTAGAGCCTGGTTGCGTAAATATTTCTGTTAGCATATAATAACAACCGAATCTTATAAGATATAAAATATAACAATCTCCAGGCTTATTAGTGGATAAACAATTTGTAAATGTCAACGTTTTAATGAAAAGCGTTAAACTAAATTTGAATAAATATCCAGCAAGTTTTGGAGCGACGATACAATGGCTTTGCCAAAAGAAGGGGAAGGAGTTGTTGAGCGAGAAGAGGTTTACTATTTTTCATAAAATTCCATCATACGTTTAAAATATTACTTCAAGTTGCAGTAGAAAACTCGGCACGAACATATGGGACGACCTAATAAAAGATAATAGTAATACTACTGTGACACTCTTACTTGATTATAATATTAATACAGATACTTTGATTATTAATTTACTAAGACATAAAGTTAATAAAGTCCCAGTAGATCATAAACATTTTAAAGAGCATACAACTTCATAAAATATTTTATTAGTGATAGAAGTAATTTGAGTAATTTGAACGTTATAGCTACAACTATATCTTTAGTTAAGGAATCATAGATTCAATTTACAAGTAGTTCGACTAATAACATTAAGTTCTATGTTAAGACATTTGTTAATAAATATAGACATAGTATTGATGACTTACTCAGATTTGTTAAAGTAACTAGGCCAAGTGTGAAAAATATTGAGATATTTAAGAATATGAAGATACTGATAAAAATATTCTTTTTATCTTTATACATGTTTGTCTTTATATCTTGTGTATTGGAAAATATAGATTTAGATTCTTTTACTGATGAATTACAATTAAACTTAAGTATTTTATAGGACTTGTCAAAAACGTTTTCCATTTTTCTATAAATTTGTTTTATGAAACAACCAATTGAATTAAGTTGCAGGCATGCACAAAAGATAAAACTGAATAAAGACTTTTGAAGCATGAGAGATAAAACTTACAGAGGCCTCTATAGAAAATTTTTGAACAAAATGTTGCTTTAATGTTAAGACTTACCTTTTGCAAAAGCCGGCGATATCGACTGCGTAAATTTTCTTACGTTCGTGCTCGGTGAAGTAAAACACGTGCTCGATTTAGGTTATGTACGTTCCTCACGTGCCACTTTATCGATGTATACTTTTACATCACAATTTTCGACCAGCGTCGCATCCTTATCGTCAAATTGGAGTGTCCTTGAATTCGAGAGACTGGTTAAGTGCAAATCTTTGTTGATCGTCTACCCTCAACTTTATTAACAACTCGTGAATGCAGGACAATCTTCGTGTATCTAACTATACGCTCCCACTCCTACTTCGTTGTCAATAAATAATTACAACTCACCATGTATTTCTTTGGTTTGATATTACACTCGGATTTCACATGCGTCTGCACTCGATGAGTCTAACCGAGGACCTGTCGGGATTCCCCGAAGAAGATTCTTTCATCGCAAAGCAATCGGAAGGGTGCGGACGCGATCCCACCGTGCTGCATTGTGCGCACAACCTTAAGGCTGGTTTACGCGCGGTAACTAACCCCAATTCAGAGATGCCAGAAAAGCACCACCGGGTGCACACGCACACATGCCAGATACGCGTACGTGAGCTCGTGGAGTTTCGGAAAGTCGACAAAGGCAAACTGACGCATGCCCTCTTTCTCGATTCTCCGAAGCTGCCCGAAGTAATTTCGGATCGCCTCGTGGGAGTCGAGAGAGAAAGGCTCACATTTGCCTTCTCGCTCTAAACAACTGAAATCCGACCTCCCGTCAACGGCATACGATTTGGATTCTCGAGCCGAGATTCTCGACTGCCCAGGCATTTTTACTTTCCGACCTATGTAGGCGCACATAAGCAAAGTACCCATAATGAAAAAAAATTTTGTAAAATTTATTTTACGGAAATACACGTTTTAATATCCTGATCATATTTTAATTATTGAACAAAAAGAAATTTTTTTTTATTAATCCTATGTATGAGCGTACATATGTATATTATTAATACGATTGAGTATAAATAGCTGAATGAATTTAAATGAAACTTTACATTTAAGTTTTATGTTCTCATTTCAAAGTCCGGTTAGACTTTTACTATAATCAGTCCATGGATAATAATGATTATACCTCTTGTTTCATAGTTGTTCCGATATATAGGCATAATGTATAAGAAATCTTTTAAATGTTTCATATAAATCTTAGGACGAATTAAATTTTATGTAAAAAAAATTAAAGAAACTCTTTCTCTATCTTCTCTAGAATAGACAAAATTAAATGAAATCTTATACATTACATATGTACTTACTTAAATCGCATTGAAAATGAATACCACAAATGTTTTAGAATAATGTGCAAAATGGTGTCACTCGCAAATTGTTAATTGAGAAATAAATGTTTGGTATTGAGAACAGGTAAGTAGCTTACCGGCTGCGATTTTCGCTAATACAAATTGAAAACTCGTTTCTAACAAGGAAAAGTTGGAATGGTACCAGGTTTTGGGTTAGGTTTGACTTTGAGATATTATTAAAGTTATTACAGATACTTATCTTCAGAAATAGAACTATGTTCACCACTAATCAGCGTGGCGTGAGTGATGAGGTGTTTGCCTGCAAGTTCCGACTTCTTCTGCTCTGCAGGTTCGAACCCTGCTTGAAACAAATCTTTTTTTTATTTTTTCAATCATACTTTAATCGTACACTAAATGTGACATTATATTTTTGTCTGACCTTCGAATATTTTTTTTTAAATTGAATTTAACATATGTTATTTTCAATGAACGAAGTACATGAATCTGGATGGTACTTTTCGTAAAGACAGTCAAAACATAAAAATTTCAAGCACCACGTACATCTACTGAAAGTTCTGTTTTCACAGAAATTACAATATTTTGTATTTAACTCCGATGGAAACGCCGCTTCATTTACATTGATAAAATGTGAACGATTTTCGGATAGTCGTACCTTGTCTCGTACTTTTTACCTTATACTTCAGGTACAAAGGGATATAACTGGGTAAAACAGTTTTATGACATTGCCTGCTAACTCATGTTACTGCTCTAAAATGAAACGCTATGTTTTGTACCTTTAAAAATATTCGACAATGTCCTTTTAAAATTTTAAATCCAACCCATACTTTGTATTAAACTGGCAAACGAGATCACTTTTCGTTTGTTTCTAAACGGTTTGATGGTGGGGATCTCGTGACTCCAGGTAAAAGAGTTCAGTTGTAGATTGCCAGTAGGCAAATAAAGTAATTCTTTTACTAAAGTTGAGTTTATCGTGTTTTATCGTGATTGTTAATGAAAGTTAATTTTATTGTGCTTGTGCAAAGTGGCAGTATTTCGTGCCGTTGGGTAAGTTTTTAATAGTTGTTTTTTAATTAGTATCATCAGAAATCAACACAAAGTTTAAATATAGATTTCGATCTACAGTGAAAACTCGATAAATGTCCTCAAGAGCTGTTCCATAAATGATACATTTTTATCCCCACCACTAGGGGGATCCCCCTTGAACCAGTGAGGCGAAGTGTAACCGGAGACGTAGCGGCTTTTTTTAAAAATATTTATTGCCTTCGTCATCTTAGTTTAAATGTCCCTGTCAGTGTGACCACACTACTGTACAAGAAGAAAGTTTTTTATTTTTTACTTTTTTTTAATAAAAAGGGTATAGCCGAATAAGGGGGTCAAATGTGCCCCCAAACCGAATGGAACGAGCCACGGGTCATTCGATAGCAAAAAAAAAATAACCCCTGTGTGCAAATTTTTAACTTGAAATCTCGACCGTGGGGGTAGTAATGGGGTGAAAACAAAAATCATGTGTTTGAATTATTTCTCTTGACCTATTGAGTAAAAAAATGTAAAAAAATTCAGAGACATTTCGGGTACCGGGGCACATACTTTGGGAGATTTTCAGATTTTTTGATTGAAGAACCAGGTAGTGAAAAATAAAAAACAGCAAAAAATGCCGAAAAATGCCGATTACGTATTGAAGGAGGCCCGGAACTACTTTTATACTTTTACAGTAAACAGGTATTACTATTACTATTACTCTCAATTTTTTTCAGATTTTTCATTTTGGTGCGTCGCAGTGAAAAAAAAA
>NW_025106798.1:0-28769 GCF_013123115.1 Colletes gigas
ATCGAGACTTTCGAGATATCCATGATTTTCAATTTTTTCAAGACTTTCAAGGTGTATCGAAATTTTAAAGATTCAAGATTTAAAACTTTCGAAGGCTCTAAACTTCGAAGGTTATTCCAAGAATATTGGTAGAATGTTCTTCTTGAAGTTTAAAATTGTACAATTCCATACTGCCCTATTTGTTTCTGTTTGATGAAGGTAATAACTTCAGGTTTGAGATTTCGTTTGGAACAACTTAAAATCTGTAGTGTCTGTTCATTTATAGAATTTATTCAGTAGAAGTTGTATCTTCTATATTGATCCTGGTTTTTTTCCTTTACAAGAATAATCAAATTATCGGCAAAGAGATGCACTTTAATTGGAGGTGGTATGAGTGAAATTCCTCATTTATTGCTATTAAGGACAGTATACAGCTTAGAACTGATCCTTGTGGAACTTCCTTCTTTATTTCTATGGACTATGATACGGTATTATTAGTCCACACATATCGGATCTTTATGAAATTTTCTGTGAAAGTTAGGATGTTCTCCTAGAAACTCCCTTCAAGAGAGTTATTAATCGTTGTCCACATACATTATCATGTGCTTTTTCACTATCATTACTGTATGATGAAAATATCTGAAGTCGCTTTGATATGGAAACAGAATTTTACTTACTTCAAGGATTCATCGAAGTCTATAATTATGAGTTTCTCCATTACAACCTTGCACATGGTATTTGTTAACAATATGGGCCAATAGCTGGATATCTTGTACTCATATTTCTGTTTTATTAAATTGTTATTTTTCAAAAATGTTTATAGTAATTAATATAATTTATATATTTATTGATAAGGATTTCATAACATTTATCTTAAAAATAATATCAATTATATGAAGTTTGGCTTAAATCCTACTCTTAACATGTTCAAATGTTAAAAAAATTCAATTTTTCCTTAACATGTATAGTAACTATGTACATATATGTATTAGCATAATATTGTAACTACATTCGAAAATGTCAAATCAATCTTTTCATTTTTGTCCCCATTCATCAATTATACAATATCTCATTTATCGGAAATGTTTTACCTCCTTATTATTTTCAATAATCAACGTTCTATGTATGGAAAAATGTACTGGAAATAATTTAAACTGAAACCGAACGAGACTCTCAGGTAACTAAATTTTAACATATTTTCTCCAATTAATTTAACCTGTTTACAACGTATTGAATTCCTATTCTAGTGCGATTGAATTCACTTTACACCACTCGTATCACGTATTTTTTTACGAAAATGCATAGTATTCATAGTGTTCGAATTCCTCTATAGTAATTGTTTAAACTGACAAATACTCCAATGAAAAAGAGTTCAATTTATATTTTCTCTCAAAAGAAAAAAATTTGTTTTTATATTTCTATTTATCAGATTTAAAATTATAAATGTATCTTTCCTGTAGATTTATGAATGATTCTATATACCTAAAAAAAATTGATATTAAATCAAAAATATTCATATAAATTATTTTCCTTTTATCAATGAATAAAATAGGTTTATTATTTATTTAATTAATGATCGTCATTTAATTTTAAGAATTTAGCAAATACTAAGAATTTTTAAGGGGTAAATATGAAGTAGAGGAAAAATATTTTCCAATTTTCACGTAGAATCCAGTGACATAGAAACGATATTTTTATTTTTGTTTTTTAAAAAGATTACTTCAAGGTCAACGTGGTGTCTTTATATGTGTAAGTATACCTTTCAGTTTGTATTCTGTCAGAGAACTAGTCATTAGTAGATTATAAAGTTTATTTATACCTTGTGGTAGCATGAAGAACACATAAGTGCATTTAATATTCTACATACGTTTAGTGTTCTTCACATTTGTAGATGTCATAAATGTGTAAAATACAAAGTCCAGTCGTAACAAACTGAACGTCCTACATATTTAAACGAAATGCAGGTGACCTTAAAATGTTACCACAAAATGTCGCCACAAATAAATTAATCGTGCCCATTCTAAGGTGTCTTCCTCAAAAACAGAATAAAGTTGAGTTACAAAGGAACTCCCTTTAAAAAAAAAATATTCAATTTAATATCTAAGAAATTTTATACATAAAATATATTTTTTAGCAATGTATCTATTTATGCAAACAGTTTTGAAATACTTACTTATAACTGACATATTTTGTTGAGTTTTCAAATAACATGTCAATTGTGTTTTCGTAAAACATATAAATATCTGTTAGAGCACTCAGGGGCTCTAACTTGGTGGTTCCGGACGAGGAAGAAGATAGGGTAGAGAGAATTGGTACAAGTTTTCAATTAACTTTTTATTACAAAAAATATAAACCAAAAATATTAATTACAAAAACCTTAAACTAAAAGAAAATAAATGAGACGACGGCTCTCCTTTCGGCCGCGTCTCCTCCTTCCTTTTCCTTTCTAAGGTCTTCTGTAACAAAAATTATACAAGAAGTATAATTATTTTGCGGACAAGTCACCGATTACGCGCTCGTCAGCTGATTGTCTCGCGCTCCAGCGACAGTCTGGTGTGCTTGGAGGGGAGAGCTAACTGGCAATTCAGCGCAATAGCTAGTGGACTGTATTATTTTGCTTTGGTCGGTGATAGTCGTTTTTTACGATATCACCGACGCGCACAACCGGGTAGACGAGGTTTTCCTCTGATCTACCGGGTTCGCTTCGCAATGCCACGGACGGGAAACCAAATGGAGGTTGTAAGGCTCCAAATGGCTATATCCCGCGAGCACGCTCACCGTGCGGGTGACGTTTGAACGCCACCCACGCAAGAGGACGTCTCGTCCAGGTACGGGTACCTCGTCGGCGGCTCCTCAGGAACGGCCTGCGGCCAACCCACGCAGCTGCCTCGACAGCGATTCCTTTCCTTGAAGGAATCGCCCGGCAGCCTGCCGTGGTCCCTCGTCGGCGGTTCCCTTCACGAGGAGCTGGCCTGCGGCTCGCCGAATTAGGACGACGTCCTTTGCAATTCCTAACCACCCTACGGTCACAGCCCAGTGTGGTCGACTCACATCTGGTAGTGGGTGTAGCGGTGGAAGGCCGGTGCTTCGAACCCCTTTGCTCCAGTGGTCGCTTGTGCTCAACCTTGTCACCTCACGACTGGTTCACTGGAGCGGGTTCTCTAAAGCCCGGTGCACGGTGAGCACCGCGAAGTGATACCAATATCTGGGTATCCAACTTCCGGTTGCTCCTACGCCGTATAGCTCACACGGGTCGATGAAACCACAACTCCACCGGTCGGTGCACTCTATGTGGTACACCAGACGGGCGATTCGAGTGGGTTCCTCGATCCCTTCGAACGGCGAACCACCACCAGGAGATAACCAGTATGTCGGTATCTCCGTTACAGTGGCTCAAACCGTATTCAATAGGAAGAGACTCAAAGTGATTAACACCGAATCCCTAACGTCGCAGTCGCGGCAACGAACTGCAACGTTCAATCACAATCCTGCGTCTACGATCGTGTCACGCGCGGCGTGCACAGCGATCGCTTCAACAACAGGCAGATTGTCCTTTTATTCGAGAAAATCTCAAGTCGCTATGACGAGATTTTCCTGAATAAATCAATGTCCGCAAACTTGATCCGATTACGAGGAGAGAGATCGTCTCATTCTCCTCGGAGCTTCGTACGAAAATGGGAGAGATCGTCACAGGATCTGCTCCTGATCGCCGACGGCTCACGAATGATCCGTAACGATCTGCAAGCATCGACGGCCACGGCTGGGCTCCGTCGCGCAAGCGCAGAGTCGCGTAGCGACGCATCGCGCAGCTGGGCCCGGGCGGCTACGCGCCGCATAGCCACGACGCGGCGCTGCCGCGTCTCGGCTGTCGATCTCGATTCGATAAATCGATTCTTCTCTCTCTCTCGGCGCTAACAACACGATTTCTGGAATTTGTTCTCAGAATCGAGAATTCCAGTGAAGCTAGCTAGCAAAAACACGAAAATGGCCGCGGTATACTAATCTGACGAAGAAAAAATTCTCCGTCAGCAGAACCTTCTAGAATTACGCGAATTCATTATAGATACGGGCATCGCGGCCGAGATTTTACGTCTCGGACTCACACGATATTTAAACAATATCATATCGAAACACAAAATATGGATATTTTGGAATTTTGAGTTTACATGTCGTAAAACAGATACACATTAATATTCATATAGGTTATCAACAAGGTCAGATTTCTGTCGTGAAGTGTAAAAAAGGTTTTATCATCACTACATTTATGGAACTCGTCAATTTGATATTAACTAATAACACAACCATTAACAAAGTCTTAGAACCATAAACAAAATTATTGAATCATTGATCATTTTCAAATATTAATAACTACAAGAACACATATGGTGCACAAATGAAACATGTTTAAAAGTGTACCACATGCTTTTCTAAAAAACTTCTATAAAGCAAAAATCTAAATCTAATAAAAAAATCTGCAATTTACGTAAACAAGTTAGAAATTGTTAATAAGTGAACGCGTCGAGAAAGAAACGCATGTTATCAAAACTTTAAACTTCCGATGAATCAAAGCGTTCTGTAAATACATAAATGAAAAAAAGAATGTTCATACATCGTTCCTTGGATATTCGACTAATTGAAGAAACAAACATTTTAAAATTTAGGTACATGTTCGAGAATTAACTCTCATTTTTAGCAACACGCACGTGCCTTGTTTCTTTTCAATGTTTCGCTCATGCCGTGGCCACCACGACGCTCATTGGCAGCACCTCTCGGGCACACTTTGTGCGCGAGCAGGATAGCTGGCCCACCTGCGCGCGCAACGATCTCTCTACCGGCGGGTCGAAACCTCGTGGTGGCCACGAGCGCGGCCATTAAGTCTGTCTTGTTCGTAATCTAAAACGCGACAAGTGTGCTCTGTTTTTCAGTCTTAGTTTCCTTTGTTCTTTTGTGCCGCATATAATCTACTGTGTTCAATGTAATTAATTCACAACTAATTATCAAGGCTCACGCTCATAAATCCCTTGCAATTAATATAATTGCAAGGGTATTATGAGTTTTAAACTCGTAATAAACGGTTGATTCTCATTCTCACTCGCGCTCAGAAATGGCGATCAATAATATCGCCATTTCTCATAACCGCTCGTGTAAAACTCTTACTTAAACGTACCGCTCATTAATTATGTATTTCACAAACGGGACAATGTTGTTAATAAGGACCTTGTTTAATTAACTTTGCACCATAGTCATTTTTCGCGAACCCTCTCATAACCGGCATCTCAATGAAAATCTCTACAGTTCACTTCAATCTTAAACAGTACAATTTTTCGGATCGATTTTTGTCCAGCTTTTCGGGGCAAATACCTCGCTGTGCGACGTGACAATGAAGGTGGCATTGAAAGTTTCGTGTCAGGTTTGCTCAGCTGCAGATATGGGATTCATAAACCCGTAAGTACGCGGCGTGTTCCACTATAAACGAGTCAAAAGTCGCAGGGAGTGGAGATAAAGAGATTCAACGCAAGCGAGAAACAAAAGTAAAACATTTGGATTTTCATATGCGACTACAGAAATCCTAATATATGTATGTACGCCCGCGCTTGGGGCCGACTTTAAAAATACTCGATCAGCTTTTCCCAACGTTCCACGAGCCACTCGATATTCGAGTTGAACCTTCGTCGCGCATAATTTTAAAGTAACGTGGTTTTAAAGACTATTTCGAATGAAATATATAAAGAAATTAATATTGAGCTTTATAACTCAATTTGCATTCGATCCGTTCAATGTTTCAAGGTACTGAAAGTGTTCAGAATGTTCTACGTTAAAACACGCAAACTTCTTAAAACCTAAGAAATATTTGATATGTTTGTGTACATTGAAGTTATACCGTATGAAACACTATTTATATAAAGTAAATCTTTCAAAGCTGAATTAAGATCATATGAGATCAGTATAGTTTGCGAAACAATCAATTTTTAGAAACAAACTTTCTTTTAAAAATGTTTAGTAATTCCCCATGAATAACGAAACGAGTTAATACGTTGGCTGGCACGTTACTCATATGTATGTACAATAGATATTACATTAAAGAAATTCTTATAAAATCTATGATAAATATGGTTACATCCAAAAATACACACAAATATATAAAAACAATACTAAAATTAGCTACAATAGATAAGAATATCCTACAACAACAGTGATGACAACCACATAACTTAGATGAAAACCCGTCCTACAAACAAAGAACCCATAGAAATGTGAAAGAGAGAATAACAATAAATATTTAGATCGTTAAATAAGGTCCATATGTTACGTAAGTCAACAACAAATACTGTCCTAAATTTAAAAAGGTAATATATTGAAATGAAATTGTTGGAGAATTATAAATAAGAAGTTTAAACTTCGTGTTCAAAAGCCACTCTTATCGAGTAAATTGGTTAATTTTGAAACATTTGATAAGCGGTTACATGGACTGTGTAGGTTGCACTATGTTACAGAATACCGAAACAGGTTTGGATTGAGGTTATAACATTATCCGCTCTTATCGATTAACCGGCTTACTCCTTGACATTTCCTAACCGATTACCGAAGCTATATGGATTACATTATATTACAGTAAACTGAAACCAATCCGGGTTATATTTTCGATTCCTAATTTAAAACCACATCCACATCAAACTTTGGTTATCTTATTACAGATGGAATCTTATAATATTAAAATCAAATTAATTACTTATCATAATTAATACGTGAATGAAATCTAAACATCAAACTCACAGCATTGAAGTTTCTTCCTAAATTATGTTATAAAAAACTTATTTTACAAGATGTTTGGCGAATGACGGCTAAAGGACACGCGTACCACGACGGTTGATTGGGCCTTACAACCCCTAGAGAACTAAAAAGACAGTTCGCGCGGATAATTTAGCCAGTACCCGACGTAATGGTA
The DNA here is from genome assembly GCF_013123115.1 of Colletes gigas. NCBI lineage: Eukaryota > Metazoa > Arthropoda > Insecta > Hymenoptera > Colletidae > Colletes > Colletes gigas. Next base: position 6,926 of record NW_025106798.1, read on the forward strand.
CGTTTCATTATTATAACATCGTAATGTACAAATCACGGTAGTATTGTGACATTCAAAATTCATTATTTATACAAACTGCCTAAAAATGTCTATGGTACAGTCCATAAGTAGTAACATGTTTTTCAAACATCAAATGTAATCTTGCATGTACATCACCATATTCTTTCCTATTCGCAAAGGCAGATTTAAGTTTTTGCCGCACCGTGATGAAAGGAATGAGTACGACCATAAAAGCTTAAGGGGTCAGTCTCATGTGTACGTTGGAAAATTTAACCATCTTCATTAATTTTCTTAAGCTAAATGTTACATTTAACGTTATAATTTATTTTCGCAATTTACTTAACTATCCTTTGGGAATACAAAATAAATTTTTCAATAATTTTTATTCGGTAGGTTTCCTGTTATCGCTCGTACCAAAATAATTAATTTATGTTTGAAATTGCCAAAATGGCGATAGCTTAAATTAAAAGTTGCAAAATTATTGTCATTATTTCCGCAACTTTTTAATAAAAGTATATGATATATTCATTATAAAAATATAATTTTGGTACGAGCGAGAGCTATTAGTGTATGCAACAATGTCCAAATATTTCAGAGCAATCGAACATATAGTTTTTGAGATTTTATCTACGTCAATTGAAAAAGTAACATTTCGAGAGAAACGCATTTAAAGTCTGCAAGATCATACTAATAAATCCCAGCTCCGTACAGAATTCCTTTCAAAGTGTTGGCACCCAAATAACACAAACGTTGGAATTTCGATTTTTGAAAGTAGCAGATGCCTCTTGACCTTGTCGTAAACCTTTCGAAACAGTAATGTCTGGGCTGTACTTACAAGGTAATCGCCCGAAGCAATAACTACGGTAATTACAACGAGGACTATACAAAAAATGTTCTACAATCCACAATGCTTGACATTTATCTCTTAAAATTTAATAGTACACTTTTAAATATATTGTATATACTTTTAAAAAAGAAAATAAAAAAAAATTGATTTTCTTGAGGTCTCACATGAGGCTGCCTCCTTAAAATCCTAAACTCTGAAGTGCGTTTTATGAAAATTTAGAATCAATATAATCTAAAACCTCGTGTTCTATGTTTAGTAATGCCAATATTATACATTTAATCTCTCTTGCCTTATATTTGTACATAAATAATTTTCTATACGCTTGAAAACTGAAAATAACGTCTCTCTAAAACAACTAAAAATTTCTAATTATTTCTAATTAATTATTTATAACGGTATAATCATACATAGTCTTCAGCCTAGTCACAAGTCTTCTTTAACACAGAGGATGATATTAATGAAATAAAATGCTGACGTTTTTCTAATGTTTTGAACCATCTTCGAATTTAAAAGTACCTACTTAATAATCGCTTCTTTGTAGATATCTTATGTACATGAAGTATGCAACACTCATTTTGATAACGCATCGTCACATGACGAAACGGACAAAATAAATTAATATCAATAATTTAATAACCTGTTGCTTATTTTTACAAAGTTTATAGACAATCGTGATCAAAATGAGTATTTTGTATAGTAAATGAAATGACATGAAATTAATGTTGGAATGGATTTTCAAGGAAACCTATACACATGTATGTACATATTCTAAAAAATTTCATAGATGTTCAGTTAAACATTAAGAATTAAGAGGTTAAATTAAACATACAATCATTTAATAGCTGCCATTACGTTAAATCAGGCAAGACAGTCGCTAGATGTATATGCTTAGTGGCTAATTCAGTATTGAGTAAAGAAAAATATAAAATGTAAATCAAAAATTTGAAATATATTTTTGTAACTTAAATATTTAGAAGGTATTTATTGGATCAACCTTACTGATACGTTCAGAAATCAAATCTGGACGAAACGTCATTTATTTTATAATCCTTTCCATTAAATGTTCCAACCTCAGAACTAAATTGTATTCATTACTCTATATATCGAGAACTTTGTCTTTAGTTTAAATTTTAATTTACAATGTGCAAGATTTTTAAACAAGTGTTATTCAATATTCAATAATGAAAAATAATCTATCGGTAATTCAAATTTTTTTCAAATAATACAGAAATACGATCTTTTTATCGAAAAGACTTAAGAAGGCATAGCAATATAGCATTTCAGAGTGTGAATCAGAATTCAGTGACTTATAGCCCTTTCACACAACGATACTTGTATGCGATACAGGTACGATTGGATACCGATCATACATGTAAACTTAATAAGAACATTCAGACAGCAATTCTCGTAGTCTACGCTGACAATGAGATCAAAGTTCTGAACTTGTACTTCGTCATCTCATACACGGTTCACATACAAGTATCGTCGTGTGAAAGGGCTGTTAGAGACTATGATGACGCAGGTTTCAAACGATGTAGGAAGCTGTATCATGCACGTAATTTCCATAATTACTTCTTCTGCTCGATTCCGCATATATCATACGCCTACATATATGTATGTATATGTGGGTGCAGTTCAAATTAACACAAGAACAGCTAAAAACATTTCATACAAAACAAACTTTACTTGTTAAAATACAAATTATATTAATACTCTACTTCTTTATTTTAAAACATGTTTGTTCTTTTATATTATTTGAAGGGGAAGAGGAGGAGGAAGAAGGAAACAAAATCTATGATTTCAGCTTTGGGTAATTAATAGTTTCCCAGATATTAATAAAATAATTAATATTATATTTAATTACGAGATTTGGAGGGGAAGGGAAGGGGGAAGAAGGAACCAAAATCTATAATTTCAGCTTTAGGTAATTAATAGTTTCCGAGATATTAATAAAAACAGTTTCCTTACAATACATTGAATTCTACGCATTGGACGTAGCACAAATGTCACTAATCCAGCCTTCATTCTTTGCAATAGTATCGTCCTCAACTGTCGAATAGCTGATGATCCATAGTGGTATCGAGCCTCAGTTTCTGCAGACGATCCTATTTAAAATTTGCCCGCCTTTTTTCAAGCTACATTACATTTTAATTTCGATGACCAAAAATAATTAATTTACACTACTAGATACACTGTACTTACGGTAATGTTGGATAATATCATCTCAGTTACCGATCTCTGGATAAATTATTCTTTATGATGTTTCACAGAAAATGAATTTTTGTATCAAATTTTAGTCTTAGTGACCGGAAAATGATAGTTTGCCATACACTATTCTAATTTAACCTAAATATGTATAGTGTCGAGATGAAAAATAACCAAACTTAACCTAATATTTCGAAGACTATTAAATTCCCGAAGCTAAAATTTTATATTTAGAATCCACACTTCCTCTTTCCCACCTCTTATAAATTTCATGTGAGTCGACCATCGGGGCTTTTCAAAACTACAACATTATATCTACATAGTATATTTCTACTATTATAAATACATAATTACGTATCCATAATTAGGTAAATAATGTGGAATATTTCAATAGGAATATCAAAAATCGAATACATATTTCTGCTGTTACATGTGCTTTTTAGTATAGTTTGTTTTAAGAATATTTATTTTTATTCAAAATGGAGATTAAATAAATGTTCCTATTTATATACATATCTGTGTTTTGAATAAAAATAAATATTCTTAGAACAAAGTTACACTATGCTACAAAGCACGTGTAACAGTAGAAATATGTATTTTATTTTACATTTACGTGACACAAACATTGAACAAAATGTGAAACATAGAAATTCTAATGTATCAATAGAATACTGTGAATCAATCAACGTAGAATACAGAAATAAGTGTATTACAGAGTGCTAAATAATGCTTTTCGCTGTAATAGTTTAATAATTAGGTGAGGTACTAGAATAGAGATTGTTTTTAAAATTGTGTTACAATACGACATTCGAAAACGACAATTTTGGCCTTATCTGATACAAACATTGAATATGGTAGTGCTTAACTCATCTAAACGTTATGTTTTATCTTTATCTTCAGATCTAGAACTGTCTTCAAAGTAATCGGTGAGAAAAGCAGCAAGTAAATCAAGTAAGGATTGAAATCGTTCAAAATCGAAGGTACCATAAAATTATTTCCATATACAAGCAACGACCGACTATGCGTTTTTTAATTTTGCGTTCACATGTATGTACACGAACTATTCCGATCTGGTTTTATTTGGATCTATTAGTATATATACAAAATATTTCAAACAATTTCCATGTCGTGAATGTAATTTCATCTTAAGTAATGGTAATTAATAGAATATGATGTTGCAATTTGAAATTCGAAATCAGACCCTTGTTTGATTTAATATGTAACGTATGCAACTAAGCAAAGCTTTTATAACATAATTTAGGAAGAAACTTCAATACTGTGAGTTTGATGTTTAAATTTCATTCACGTATTAATTATGATAAGTAATTAATTTGATTTTAATATTATAAGATTCCATCTGTAATAAGATAACCAAAGTTTGATGTGGATGTGGTTTTAAATTAGGAATCGAAAATGTAACCCGGATTGGTTTCAGTTTACTGTAATATAATGTAATCCATATAGCTTCGGTAATCGGTTAGGAAATGTCAAGGAGTAAGCCGGTTAATCGATAAGAGCGGATAATGTTATAACCTCAATCCAAACCTGTTTCGGTATTCTGTAACATAGTGCAACCTACACAGTCCAAGTAATCGCTTATCAAATGTTTCAAAATTAACCAATTTATTCGATAAGAATGGCTTTTGAACACGAAGTTTAAACTTCTTATTTATAATTCTCCAACAATTACATTTCAATATATTACCTTTTTAAATTTAGGACAGTATTTATTGTTGACTTACGTAACATATGGACCTTATTTAACGATCTAAATATTTATTGTTATTCTCTCTTTCACATTTCTATGGGTTCTTTGTTTGTAGGACGGGTTTTCATCTAAGTTATGTGGTTGTCATCACTGTTGTTGTAGGATATTCTTATCTATTGTAGCTAATTTTAGTATTGTTTTTATATATTTGTGTGTATTTTTGGATGTAACCATATTTATCATAGATTTTATAAGAATTTCTTTAATGTAATATCTATTGTACATATAATTATGGGTATTATTCTAACTGTTTCGAGAACTATTTGCAACCGTGAACGAGCGCGATGGATGATTTTCAATATTTTTAGGGGAAGTCGGCTAACAGTTTACCGGGTCCTGTTGTTTCGACAGCTGTGCGCCAAACGTGGGATTGGGATAGATTTGAGATAGGGTTGCTAATAATAACTGAAACGTACCGTTGTGTCGGGTACGGGCTAAATTCAAATTAACTTTTTAGTTCTTTTGGGGTTGTAAGACCCAATTAACCTTCGTGGTACGCGTATCTTCTAGCCGTCACTCGCCAAATTAATATTGAGTGACTAGTTCAAGAAATATGACCATTTAAGATCATCGATAACGTGATTGTATAAGTCGCGACCAAAACGACCTAAATTTTAATAACCTTGAAGCGATCCTAAGTGTGATTGTTTGTAAGCTGATTTTTTCTATGATACGTTTACTTTAACTGTTTGGTTGAACGAATTGGCTTTTCTACGATACATTTAATTCAACGGCTTTACAAATTGTTCGATGTTTCTGGAGCCTGTTTCCTCCTCCAATACGCGATTTTGGGGGTGTCAACCGATTTTCGCATTGACTTTTAGCTCGATCGATTGGCCTTCGCCTTGGGGAAAGAGGACCCATTTTCATGCACCGTTTGGGCGGAAAACTCCTTCCTCACACCTGAACGTGGTGGAGGAAGAGTCCCAGGTCAACTTGGACGAGGGTGATCGAGGTTTTCACCGTAAGTCGAAGACCACGTTAATTTACTAAGGAAAAAACGGGACTCCAGATTAGGACTCCACGAGTGGAGTCCATTTCGTTTCGACAAAGCGCTAAATTATTTTACAACGAAATTTACCAGATGCGGAATATTCGAAGACTTTTGCAACGAAGTAACGGCTCCACATCTGGCAACATAAAAAAGCGGAAAAACCCGAGCTAACCGAACGGAAAAATAATAAAATTAATTTATTCACATTCACAGAAATCTAAGGTGGTTTTATGTCTGACACTATTTCCCAAGTAAATCGAAGAATGTACATATACGCTAAAGTGTTCACGCTAAAGTGTGACAGTCGTAATATTTCAATAACTATTGATGATACGATAAAATTGCTGCTTTTATGACTTGCCACTCAAGCCGTGACTTCTCCGCTGAAAATCAGTAAATTTCTAAGCGTTATATCTTGAAAACTAATAAAAATCGGGTGAATAAATTGCAGCTTAATGAATTCGTCTTGAAGAGCACTATCGCATGATCCAAAAAAAAATATATAGTTACATTTAAAAAACGAAACTTCACCATCATATCTTTTAAATTAATAAAAAAAAATTTTCGTTTACGCCAAAATAGAGACCCTATTTTATCCTACAATTTACATATAAACAATTTTTTCGTATCAATAGTTATTGATATATTGCGACTGTCACACTTTACCGTGGACACCCTGTATGTAGGAGATTTGTATTAAATATTTGAGCCGCGTTGTAGTTTTGTTGAATGTTAATTTATGTGCGAAAGGAAAGGATTAAATAAAAATATAAGACATATTTGTTACAATATTATATACAAGTTTATTATAATAATAAAAATGGAGTACAAGATGCATATATTGAAATTGGAAATTAACACTGTACCACACGTCTCTCTTTCTAGTATCGTTTCGTTCTCCTTCTTGATCGCAACTGCCTATATTCGCGTTATTCGTACCTTAGGGGAGGGGGTTCTCCCCACTGACGGTTCGTGGTTCGCGGTATCCGGTATTGACTAGTTATCGACTGTCTTATATTCATCCAAGGCGGATGAAGGAGTGTCAGTATGGCCAAATGTAGAAGATTTGTATAGAATATTTGTGTCGCGTTGTAGTTCTGTTGAACGTTAATTTATATGCGAAAGGGTTGAAAGTATTTTGTTCGAGAAGGAATGGGTAACCAGGGACAGCGAGATAACAGGGAGAACAAAACGAGTGGTTATGAAAGACAGACGTGATTCTTATGATATTAATTTGTGTAAAAAGATTGTGTGCTTGGTGTGTTTTAAATTCGTTTATATAATTATATGTATAATTTGTACATTTGTTCCAAATGCAATTCTCTTTGTTAAATCTTACATATATGTATAATATTCCACACCTACCTCACCACAATTCATCGATCATCCTGTGTACAAATAGGTATCATTTTGCCTAATTAGTCGTTTTGGACCGGATTATTCACGACTCGTAAGACCTTATTGTAACATTTCATATTTAATTAGTATTATTAAATGGAGCATCTGTAATAAGGATCACGAATAATGACGAGATAGCAAAATCAGGTAACAACAGAATGTAAATACTGTTAATTAACAACAAACCCTTATATGGCCTGATAATGAGGCTTTCCATATGAGGAAATATTGACGAGTTGTCATTAATACATATTCAGTACGCGATGCGAGGATAAATATTTAAATGGCTATTTATGCATTCGTCGTATGCAAGCACTAACGTATTGAAATGTGTACAGTAAAGTTTCTCTATTGTATATAGAAAAGATCTCTACTCTTCAAGTAAAATTTCTGTCGCCACCATTAGGGGGATACTCTCCTAGAGTTTGGTCGCCGAATATAGCCAAAGTAAAGTAATCTGAATGAGTAGATAAGCCACATTACAAATGCAGTGACAAAACTTTTCTATTAATATATAAATTTCATTTATCCTGCGATTCCTTTTTACATTTTTAAATTGAAGTGTATTTGAAAAATTAATAACAGTTTTATTCGTAAGTAACTCGGAAGAATCGTGATACACGTACACGTAGACATTCACGAATAACATAATCGCGGTACGTGTTTATTTAATTGCATAGTGGTTAGTGCCTGAAAGGATTATTTGTGGATACTTGTGGACACTGTGGAGAATCGTGGGGCGTGTATAATTGCATGTGGGTGATTTTTGTTCAAAACATTGTGTATTGGAACTGGCATTCACCCTTTCTCTGTGAAAATCTCGTCGGACGAGTTTTGATATGCCCTTCTGGATTTTCATAAGACAGGTTGAATCTTATTCAACGTAAGGTGTTCGCATTCCCATAAGTGGACAAAAATCTAAGGCTGTCGATAATGTCGGTAAGCAAAATTTTTCATGCTGCGTGAGAACCACTAGCACTCGCCTGCCGCAACCGTCCGCGCGAACCAGCTGTTTAGCGGATTGTCATTCTACAGGCGGAACTTTAAATGTTAATAACTTTGCAACGAAGCCTCCATCAACAAATTAGTATTCTTGATTTTCGTCTTATTTTGGCCTCTACTATCGCTCATTAAAATTTTTGCTAGAGGTGGCCGAACACCCTGTATATTTCTACAGATTTCATTTCATTTCACCTTCACTTTCTCTATTTTCAAAGTTTTATAAAAATGTACGTACAGTGAAAACTCGATAAATGTCCTCAAGAGCTGTTCCGTAAATGATACATTTTTATCCCCACCACTAGAGAGATCCCCCTTGAACCAGTGAGGCGAAGTGTAAGTGGAGACGTAGCAGCTTTCTTTAAAAATCTTTAAATGACCTTCGTCATCTTCGTTTAAATGTCCCTGTCAGCGTGGCCACACTACTGTACAAGAAGAAAGTTTTTTATTTTTTACTTTTTTTTAATAAAAATTTTACTATCATGTGGGGGAGATTTTGTAATTAAAATGAGACTAAACACGATATAAATAGGTCAATATTTGTTAGCATAATATTGAATTAAATATTGTACTTGAGAGTCTTTCTCTCTTTGTTTATCCTTCTTGTGATGTCCTTTTCTATCTTGGGAAGCATCAAAGAACGATGGATCGAGGTGCTGGGTACATTTATCGAATAGGAGGTAGCTATTTTCAAACGGAACGCTTCCGCTGTTCCATAAATGATCAGAAACTGCAACACTTATGAGATAGGAGGTTTCGTTAGCTACTACTGTTCGATAAATGTACTATCCACTGACCTTGCGAAGATACCAGTACGTACATGTTTTGGAGGTGCTATTAAATACCTTTCCCTAACTCCACTGAGACATGTCACTCGAAATTGATCACGTTTTGGTACACAATTTCAGATTTTGTGAAAAAACTGGAATATTTTCAGAAATGTAATGTGTAACGGATATTTGAACTGAGGCGATAAATCTGGTTCTCAGTTCCTCTTTCTTCTTTAGCTACTGACTCTTTCTATGTTCGAGACGTCGGCAAACTACAATCAAATTCGAAAAATGATTCTCCTATTCCATAAGTGTTCCTGACTGGACCCGGAGTAGTGACATTTATCGAGTTTTCACTGTATCAGCAATTTTGTAGCGGCCGGTGGCAAATAAGAAAAAAGCCTTCCGCTCGCTGCCGGGCCTAGCGATAAGCACGTGCGAATGCGTGAATGAGTGTATAAAACGGCCGAATGCGCGAATGTATGTATTGTGTGTGAATGTGTGACCGCATCGAAAGTCAGTCGAGAGCAAACCAGCGCAGAGTATATATCTGAAATAAAGCGTTCTTAAAAAAGCAATTGGCATTCTTTCCTCCACGAACCCATAATTTAAAGATAAAAAATATATTTTTGAATTTTTCGTGGTTGTTTACTTCTTTAAAATCCTGGAAACAAATTTCGCAACAATTCACATAAATCAATGAATTGATAGTTACAGGGTGTATCATATACTGGTGAGTGTTCAGCCACCACTGGGAAAAATTTTAATGGGAGATTCTAGAGGCCAAAATAAGACGAAAATCAAGAATATCAATTTCTTGACTGAGGCTTCGTTAAAAAGTTATTAAAAAATTAAATTACAAAATTTCAAATCATTCTGAAAAAATTATTTTTGGTTGCGGGGGTCAATTACAATAATTTTTGGTGAATAGACATACCAGCCTAAATCCTGCGCATTTTCAAGAAAAAAATTCAGTACGGGCGAAACTTTAAACGTTAATAACTTTTTAACGAAGCCTCCATCAACAAATTAGTATCCTTGATTTTCGTCTTATTTTAGCCTCTAGAATTTCCCATTAAACTTTTTTCCAGGGGTGGCCCAACATCCTGTATATCGACTAACTCCAACGATCGTTCTCCCCCATCTTTTTGTTCACTGTTTATTTCTATGTTCAACGCTGCCAGCGAAGAAGAAGAACGTTGTGTTCTCTTCTCTACATGGAACACATATGCCTCGAATCCTTTCCTTCTTTCACTTAGCATGTCACAGATTCTTCCAAATGCCAATTGTTTTGTAATATAATAAATTGAAATTAAACATTTTTAAAATATATAAGAACTGACGTACAGGTAGGTTATAAATATCAATTTGCGTATAATATCGAACATAGAATATGCAATAGTTCTTCATTATAAACAGTTACTATAAATTATTTGTGAATGTTCCTCACATACATACATATCTATTGCATTATTGGTAAATGTAAATAATAACTTAAACGTTTGACTAACTTTTTTTGTGGTCCTATAGATAGACTAACAACATTATTTTTCACAGGTTACTACGTACATTCTCGTATCTTCTATTTTTAATAATTCCTCATTTAGTGTTTCTAAAACTATATTACTCTAGTCATAATTATTTTCGTTCAAATTTTGGTACGTTTTTATATACATACAATATAAGCAGTAATGCCACAAACATCTAGCAGATTTAAGGAAAAACACAGTCATTTGTATTTCTTTTAGCAAAATAAACCTCTCCGAAAACGTTTGTTTACATTGCGTATTTGACATATTGGAAGAAGTATTTCTCTACTTTTGTCGGACAACTTTTGTTTTGTTTCTTTGACTCAATATTAGTTGCAATCTTTATACAAATATATTCGAAAAAATATCATTGTATGAAATGTTGATGTATGAAATATTAGGGATTTTTATGCTAACTTTATTATAGTTCCAACTTATGTATGTTAGAAACTAAAGAATATACAATAATTTCCAAAAAGTTAGTTAATTTTTATCAGTAAGTGTATATCATTTTCAAGATTTAAATTGGTAGGGACAGTGGAGCGTTGATTGTTCAAAACGTTGATTATCTGAATGTCGATAATCGAAAAGATCAATTATCCGAATGTAGAATGAGTCAAGTATGTTGTACGTATTGTATACGTAGTTTCATTATTTACAAAGACTATATTTAAAATTATATACAATAAATATCTTATCATCTATACGCTGTCAGAAGTGTTACAAAGGACAATGTTAAGTCATAGAGGGGTTTACTGACCCAAGAGCAGGTTAGTATTCAGTATTCACTGATTATGTTTCGTTCAATCAATAAAATGTCACTCCATTCACTATTGTAAGTGACACATTAGTCTGAATACTAACCTGCACATTCACAACTTATACCTGCGAATTGTCTACCATGAATATATTATGTTCATGAAAAACAACTGATCCATTGGCGATTTCGGCCTGGGCATTTGGAACGGGGCCCATGCGGCAAACGCAGGCCCAACACGGCACTGAAATGAAGGTGGTGGGGCACATTTGCCGTCCCAATCTGCTAGAGTATCGCTTACACCCCTCGGTTTTTCCTCAGGTGCCTACCCGAGGTCCCTCGGGCCGGATGGGCTTTTACTACCGGTTTCTTTTGTTCAAAACCGCAAAATCTCGAACTTTGAGGCCATTTTTCGACATTATCCCATCTGATATCGAAGTTAACAATGGTATCAGTCGATTCGCCTTGGCGAGACCTTACCAACGGTGTATAGCATATGCTGTACGCTCTTGGGTCAGTAAACCCCTCTATGACTTAACATTGTCCTTTAACTGTTTCCTTTTTTTTATTTTATATCTTTCGGTGTTGCGCTATCGTGGGATCGGATGTTATTAATAACATGTGGATAAATTCACTATTGTTTTCTCAATATCAGTTCGTAGTTTTTTGATTCTAAATTCTAAACACATTTAGTCAACATATTTTCTACTTCCATTTTAAAACTTGGATTTTCGTGGTTTTTCATATTTTTCGTTGTTTGAGACACTTTGAATTCATAAATGTGAAAAACCTGATTACACAAACTTCTGTATGTATGTACATATGTTAGCCTCCGTTGTATTTGATGTTTGAGAGTTGGAGTATCAGAATATTATAAAATCTGATATGGCGATTTCTATACATATATGGAGCATCAGTGCCATTACACTTTTAAAAAAATTCGATAAGGGCTGAAAAGATATTGACACATTTTACATATATGGCATTGCATTGGTCTTTATTTTGGTTCCTTTTTCAAGCATATTTTGTTCGAAATTTATGAAATTTCGTATGATGATGATACGAGACATATGTGCCATTAAATTTTTAAAACAAAAACGAAATATTAATTTTTTATTTTTTATTCCGTTAGAAATTTTGGTTGCTTATTTTAGTTTTAATATTTTCCGTTGAAAATGTTGACTCCTAAAACCGGAACTGTTTGAAACTTTTAATCCTTTTCAGTAATATACAGAAATTATTTTAATTTATTTTAAACAAAGAATGTAGTGAACAATTAAAAACTTGCTACATAATAAAATAACGTAGATATTATTATTTTACTAATGATACTTGACGGTCTTTATTTTAAACTGTACATACGTAGTGCGTACATTTCCAATCAATATTTTGAACCAAAATATAGGAATTAAGTTATCATACGTTCTATTAAACAGGTCTTTTTTTATTTATAATTTATTCGAAGTTCCATTATTTTCAGTGTTATTACAAATTTTCAAATCAATTATATTCAATAACATATTTTGACAAACCTTCAGTCAAAATGCAACTAAACAATTAATTTTGTAGGAATGCCAAATATAAAATTTTAAACGCGAGCATTTAATAGTTTTTGCGATATTAATAAAAAATTTTTGGTACATACAATACATTGAAATCAACCAATACAGGCAAAAATAAAATAACTATTTGTTGAATATAGCGATATCGAACCTCAGTTTCTATAGGGTGTCTCATTAAAAATCTACCCATCTTTTTTCAAATTACATTACGTATTAATTTCGCTAAACGAAAAAGTTTTATTCTTGGATAAATTATTAGAATTGAATAAATCATCTCAGCAAATAAGTTGAGATTCTTCCTTTTTGTTTTCCTTCTCCATAAATACTTACAAAAGTAACAGTTCTTTGTATACAACAGGGTGTTCGGCCACCCCTGGGAAAAATTTTAATGGGAGATTCTAGAGACCAAAATAAGATGAAAATCAATAATACAATTTGTTGATTGAGGCTTCGTTAAAAAGTTATTAAAAAATTAAATTAAAAAATTTCAAATCATTCATGGAAAAATTATTTTTGATTGCGGAGGTAAATTGCAATCATTTTTGGTGAATACACATACCCCCGAAATCCTTCGCACTTTCGAGAAAAAAATTCAGGAAGGTAGACAAATTTTTCGACATAATTAAAAAATTTCAAATCATTCTGGGAAAATTATTTTTGGTTGTGGGGGTCAATTACAATCATTTTTGGTGAATACACATACCCCCCAAATACTACGCACTTTCGAGAAAAAATATACTGTGTGTTACTCATTGTTAGTGAGTGTGAATAAGTAACTAAATATAAGATTAGTAATAATACATAATATAAATATGCCTCGAGGTCGGCCAACAAGTATTACAGAGGTCACTTTTGTGAAAACAATTTTGCCATTTAGTGAAAAGATTTATAACCCTTCTCTGTCAGTAGTGGTTTCTAAAAACGACATCATCTGGGAAGACATAGCCCGTTGCTTTTTGGGGAAATTAAAGGCTACATCACTATATAGCTTGGTGGTAACAAATAGATATAATATTTTAGACAAAATAAAGGAGGTTTTAAATACGTCCATCAGCCCAAATGCCTCTACTGGAAATGCACCAAATACTTCAGATACATTTGAAGCTAATCCTGAAAGCAATACATCAAACAATTCAGCTATTTATAACGAAAGACAGATTAATTTTGAAATATTAATACCAAGAGCAAAATTTGACGACATAACGAATGTTGTATGTTATAAAAGAAGCACTCGTGAAGCAAAAGAGCGAAAACGACAATATTTAAAATTCAGAACGGGTGTGTGGCAGTCTTTCATCAACAAACATATTTGGGAAAATACACGCTTGAAATGTGGGATTAATTATAAAACTCACAATTTATCTTTACATGGTACAACAGGGAAATTTTCCGGTAAGCTAATTTATTCACTATTAAGTTTTACAATAAAAGAGAAGAAGAAACAGAAAAATGCACGATTTATTCGAGGTTAGAATAGTTTTTAAACGCACGTTTGCATAATTTGAATCCTATCTTTTTACCCGTAACGGAACGGAGAGGGTATATGCGTTTGGCGAAAGAGATATTATTTATTTATTTTATTATTATTATTTTCTAATTCTCATCCTGTTATTTTTCCTATATTTAGCATATTGTAACTGTAATACAAGTGTGGAGTGCGTACTGTCAGGAACGAGTACAGACCAAGATGTGTTGGCTGAATTTACTATTATTTCCTGGGTCGGGCACAGGTTGCGGACCTAGTTATCTTCGAGGAGATGAAAGAAATGCAGTCGTCAAAGATATAGAGAAATATGGATCAGTTGATCGGTACACTGCTACCTGTAGCAAAGACCTGATGAGAACTGGAGACCCAAAACCGGCACTAATACACAGTAGCAATGTACTACATGTTGCAAAATCAAAATTTTTAAAATCACAATATTTGCACACCAACCCAATTGCAGCATTGGATATTATGAAGTGTACAATGAATGCAAACGAAATCCACGATATCGGACAAAATCCGTTTTATGTCGATTACTGGACGAATGAGCAGCTACATGCGTATAAAAAAGTATGTTCTTTATACGGTGGAAGTGTGTGCATCGATTCGACGGGACTCAAAATGCAGCCCATCAAAAGAGCCCACACTAACATAGAACGATCCATATTTATGTACATAATTAGGTAAGCAGTAATTCTTATTAGTACATATTAATTGTTGGAACAAAGGAGCGTGGTGCAACTGCACGTCTTTCGTGCGCGGTTCGGGTAGGCTCGGGAGCCTTCGGGGCGAGTCGGTTGCCGGGGCCGGAAGCGTGGCCCGAGAACAACGGGCAGTCGGTTTGAGGAAACTGGTCGAATGAACACGTGTGCCCACATGACCCATTGTTGAAACGAATAAATATATATGTTGAACTGTGCAGTGCAGTGTGTTGTTAATTTAAGTGAAGCCCCATAAATGCAACATTAATAAACAGTTTTCCGAATTTTAGAAATATTTTATAAAATTTAGAAATATACAGGAATATATGTGCGTGTAAGGAGAAAATTTTTTATAAAAAAATACCGTGTTAATTACGATAATCGTAAAGTATTATGATCAATGACAAAAATTCTAGATACAGCACGATAAAATTATAGGCACACCACAAATGTATTAAAGGAAGTTGCATTTATTTTTACTGTGTTGTATGCAGTATCTTTTACAATACCATATAATACTACCGTAATTAGCACGGTCATTTTTAAAAGAAACTTGACATAAAACATAGTGAAAACATAATCAACTCTCAGCATTCCCTCTTCCCAGTTACACTTTGGAAAGAAAAAGTTCTTCCAGTACTTGTAAGAGTATCATTGAACAGACGAAAAGTGTTGAAATAACTTTCCCGAAAAAAGGCGAGGATATTGTCAAAATTACTTTCCACGAACACGAATATTGCCACTTTTTCAGACTTGCATTAATTTTTGATAACATATTTTGTTCTCTTACAATTAGTGGTATTCTTGAAGATACTGCACGAATTTTGCATTACAATGTTGTCCTAAAAACGGCACTTATTTAAACATTTTCCTTCTACTGATACAATTAAAGCATATTGCATATCTTATTACTGCTCATTCAGAGTTCAGTTCTCGCTATTAAATGACATTTTAGTTCTGAATAATGATACAATATTAAAAACGGCCCCTAATGTCTACAATAAAAGTATGTAGTATATTAACTGTGATATTTTAGTGATCACATCTCTTAGACGACATAAATAATATTCATTTGAAAATGAGTACAGATTCTAGGTGAAAAATATATTATCGACAAAGTTTAGTAATAACAATGGACATATTTTCGCTTTACGTAATTTCAATGTTAACTATGAAAAATATTTTTGTTTTATCCAATTTCAGTGTTAACTGTGAGGAAGGGCAATTTACAGTTGCTCAAAGATTAGGAGAGCAGCACACGACCAGGGACATAATGCAATTTTTAATAGATTTCCATAGTTTCGGTGCTCCTTTCCCAAAGGAATTCATTTGTGATGGGGCGAGAGCATTATTAAATGCTGCGGTATTAACATACTCTCGCTTTTCTAACATACAAGAGTATGCAAACGCCATGCAAAATACGGAAAACGTAAAAACGCGCATTCGCATGGATGTGGCGCATTTTAAAAATAAATATAGAAAACTGCTGAAAAATATTAATCGTAGAATAGTTTGCTTGTATATGGCAGCCATTGGGCGTTTGCTGATGACACAAAATTTAAATGAGGCAGAAAACATCATTGTTGCGATCTTTTTGTTAGAAAATTGTGAGACAGAAGGGTTTCTGCCTAACGGCGAAAAGACTGAATGTCTCAAAAAGAAAACATCGCTAATCACATTAGTAACCAGTAAGTGCGAAATTTCATATTTTAAATAAATTGCTATATTTAACTAATATATTTTAACTAACTTTTAATAAACGCTTCGGTTAAATATAGTACAATTTTCATTGGGAAAAATGTTCTCATACAATAAACTTTTCACGAGTGAATCCGAAATATTAAGTTTGAAAAAAATTTATTTTACCTATGCGAAGTACAAATTCAGAATTACATACCTGGTGACATTTATACATCATGATAATATTCTCTGTGGCTCTTGATATTTTATTAGGCTATGAAGAAATGGAAATGGTAGAAGTTGAAGAAGAGAGAGAACCCGAATTCAACATTGAAGCAGACGAAAGTGCACCAACAGTACTGAATTATTGGGGGCAATGGGCCAGTAAAATTTTGGAAAATGCAAAACCTTATTTTAAACAGGAAGGTTCCGAAATAAATGCATTTAATTTGCATACAAATATCATTTCGAAAAAATTGCTGAGAGATTTAGAATTATTTCCCATATGGGGAAATATATTAAGCGAAAAATTTAATTACGGACGCATTCCTGCATCCAGTGCATCCGTGGAAGGGGAGATAAATAAGATTAAATCTCTATTAATGAAAATATACACATCTCCAGTTAGGGTAGATCAGTTTGTGACAGACCATATTGAATATTTAAAGGGAAAACTGTTATTAATAAATGCGAACTTAAATAAGAAAGCCATAAATGTCAGCGACAATAAAATAATATTATTAGAAGACGCAAACAGAAATACAGCATTAAAAGAAATAGAGAGAATTGGAAAGGGAAAGGCAATCCTCGAATAAAACGGCCAAAAACAACAAATAGTAATAGAAGTCTAGTAGAATTCCAACATGCTGATAAGCCAGTCTGCCCTGCTTGTGCAGATGGCAATATGCCAGGCGATGCGCATAAGTGTTACTTATGCGCAAAACCTGTGCATATCTTTATTGAATGTTCCATTCCTTTAGAGGGAGAAGAAGAAGGTTACGGAGAGAGACGTATATGCCATGATTGCGGTAAAAATGACAATGTACAAAACATAGACATACAATTAGATCAAAAAAACAAGGAGAATAGACCGAGAAAGAAAAAAACATATAGACCAGCTGCAAAATATTTAGGAGGAAGAAAAAATGACATTAAAGACATATGTATTACAGTGGGACAGAAATCGGGCCATACCAATAATTAAAAACGGCAACAGTCCTCAACTGGCACCCGTAACAATTAAGAATAAAACAATTTCATTGAGGAATACGTGTGCCTTTGATAGCATATTATATTTAGCATTGTTGGCCGCAACCGATTTTGTCAAGATAAGGAACAAAGTAAGTTCATAATTTTAATTACACATAGTTGATGTACATAAATATATTATATAACGAATGAAAACTCTTATAAATTTTGTTTTGCAAGTATTCCAAACTGTTATTAATTGTACCTATAGAAATACTGTGTTTTCTTCTCATTCCTTCATGTAAAAATATTGTTTTTATCCCAAATGATTATAATACATTTTATTAGTAGATGTATCAAAATATCATTATATATATTTATTTCTTATATTTCATATATCAGATGAAATCGATACATACATTATTCACCAAAATGGTTGAAGACACCCTAGTTAAAGGGTTGAGGAATTATACGTATACTATGCGTGCAGAATTGCTGGCAAATATATTCCCAATGCAACAGTCCGCGTTAATGGATAAATTGCAATTCATTAACTGCAATGCAAACGTTGGATGGCTGGCGCAAAAATTATTTAAAGAAATACCGAGTATAACGGAAAAATCAGAATGCGCAATATGCGAGTATAAGAACATTAAACACCTTATCGGACTTCGGATAGAAGACACGCAGCTGAAAAAATCGAAAAGCGAAAGCTTTATTCTAGATTTCTGTTCGGTACCAAATAGTACCTGTCCCAAATGCAACAGTCCCGATGCCGTACAAAATAAATTAATAGAAATCGGTAAATAACACGTTTTATAAGTAAATTATTAACATGGTTTTATTGCAATTTCTCTTGAGTTTTAAAGAATTTGAAAATGCTTTTCTAACATAATTAATCATACATTTCCATTTTTAGGTGACATTGTATTATTCCAAATATTTAATGCAACAGAAGAAAATTACTGTATAAGTTTACAGGAAATGCATAACAAAATTACCAACCCGTTATGCCAAACCGAAGAGCTAAAATTGGTAGGCTGTGTAAACTATCACGGTAAGAGTGGCCTGCCGACAAGGCATGCGGAAGAAACTTTACAAACAGTAACAGGCCATTACACGGCCGTTATATATCGAAAAGGCGATCCACAAACAAATAGG
The DNA here is from genome assembly GCF_013123115.1 of Colletes gigas. Lineage (NCBI taxonomy): Eukaryota > Metazoa > Arthropoda > Insecta > Hymenoptera > Colletidae > Colletes > Colletes gigas. Next base: position 25,971 of record NW_025106798.1, read on the forward strand.
ATAGAATTTGATGACCTAAAAAATCAAAGCACAAATCGAAAAGCAAATTACAAAATCGTGCCACGATTATTGATGTACATTAAAGATATAAAATTATAAAATAAAATGATACAAAATCTTTCATTCTTTTTCTGCACTTACCTACAACCAGCATTGTACACCCTTTAGGCTATGATAGATTAACTCTTTTCCAGCGCGGTCGTCGTTTCTCGAAAAATACTGCGGCAAAAAAATTAATATTCGGGGGATTGATAGCAAATAATTAGGAAAAAAATATGCCGCAAGAATGGTATCGATAGCTTTGTTACCTACTGTGATACAACATGTGGCAACGTTAGGTTAATATTGAGCTACAGCAGCCACAGTTTTTCGAAAACGGCTGGGGCAAAAAAATTAATATTCAGTGGATTAAGAGCAATAAATTAGCAACAAAATATGCCGCAAGAATGGTATTGATATCTGTCTTACGTACAGAGATACAATAAGTGGCTACGCCAGCTTAATATTACGGTAGCGTAGCCATTGTTTCTCAAAAACGGCTGGAGCAAAAAAATTAATTCTTTGGCAAATAATTAGCAAATAAATAGCAAAAAAATATCGTATTAATTTTGCTTTGGCCTTTTCAAATGGCTACGCCAGCTTAATATACGTAAGTTTTACAAAGGAATAATAAAGTTGTACGAAAACTTGTTTTAATCATGCATCTTGAAAAATGCATTAAAAATAGCAAAATTATCAATCTATTTGTTTTCTTGTGATAAAACTATTGTATTAGTTTCGTTTACCTATATAAGCCAATTTCAATGTATTGCATCAAAAGTTTTTCATTAATATCTCGGGATATCTTAAATACCCGCAGTTAAAATTTTATATTTGACCATTCCACTTCCTTTTTCCCTCGCCAAATTTAATGCCGATCAGCCACCAATACTTTTTGAAAAAATAGTCGAATACTTGAATTTATTGTGCGAACAAAAATGCATGGTCATTCAAAGATTTCAGCAAACGTGACTAAATGTCCTTTTTGAATGACTAAAGACTGTGTTTAGAATTAATAAAACACATGCGAAGGAATATGTATAGCGTGTAGAAGAAGCGTCCATAGGGGAATCTGAGGAGAATTTTCTGGCAATGAGCGAGAATAGTAGGGTCAATTGCCCTAATATGGAGTGCTTTTTTTATACACATATTTCACTTGCTTGAAGAACCTTTGTAAACACTTAAATATTATGAATTTATAGCAAATTTTATGCTCTTTTGATTGGTAACAGTCAAATTTAAAATGTATTAACGGTTTAGGAACTGTTTATTTTTTTTATCGAGGTTCTCATTTTCCATATTATGCTCATAGTGCTCGTAATATGGAATACTATATTTATATAAATTTATATAAATATATTTATATTTGAAGAAATAATCGAGCTAACACAAAGCTGATGCACTTACCTTATGATGTATAATATTAGGTCAAAAACCACCTTGAAAAACTGAGATTGCGATATTTTCTTCAACATTCGTTTACAAACACGTGTTGCTTTAGAGTTCGGACATAGGCATGCTAGTTGCAAGAAATGACAATCGTAATCGATTGCATTCATCGCCAATAGATGGCAAAACACAATTTTTTAATATTGCGGTGCACCACATTAGGAACGTATTTCATATTAGAGCAACTGACCTTACTCATAGAAATAATTACATATGATAAATATCATTACATTTATCTTTTTAACAGTTGGTTAATTTTAATTTTTTCGCATGGATTTTATCAAAATAAACCTTACCATTTTATATTTTTATATTATTCTTTTAACTAAAATCGTACTAAAAGCAATTTTTACATCCTTTACTGGCCTTCTCATTATCAATTTGAAATAAAAGGAATCGATTTTAGAAACCAAATTCGTGTTATTGTTTTGTTAAAACATAATTAGGAGTACCGAACTTCTACGTTTCATCGAAGCATCACTGTATTAACTTAAGGAAATGAATTGATAACACAATGACGTCGAGGCGTTTCGAGCCGATTCTGACGCACGCGCAGGTGCCGCGGCGCCTGGGCGTTTAGAACATTTCGCCCATATATTTCAATTTCAACAAAATTTGTATACTTTTTTAACCAATTGATATTGTCCAAAACAATTTTGAGAAATATGATAGATTACTTTTTTTCATAATAATGTACACATTCTAACATGCAATTATCAATAGTTCTAAATTTTTTAATTTATCAAGTTAAACATTTAGCATTTCACTTATCGTATCATATTATTGATATTAGTGTTACATATCATTCATGCATGGGACTGAAACGTTTGGTGACTTGGGCGTTGGCTCGAGCATCTAGCGAGCAACCCTTTGAACGGGGTTGACTCATGCCGTATGCGCACACCCGGCCCAATTTTCATTGCCTTTTATGGTAATGCCCCGCCTTAGTACTGAGCATTTTCAACTATATAAGGGCCGCGGTTTCTTACTCGGGGAGCTCAGTTTTACCTAAACTCTTGGCACGACGTTACTGTGACACTCAGGGCAAGATCGGGCTATAATCCCCTTCAAGCAACTATCTACGACTATCTACCTTAGCGGTTTATCAGTGAGTGTCCATTAATCGAGTACGAGCTCCCGCGAACGCGCCGCGTAAAAGCCGATAACAAATCTTTCGCCTTCGAGGCAATTTAGCAATTGTACAACTTCTTGTAAACCCATAGCTGTACTTGAGCATCGTCAAAAATATATATTCAAGTTATTGTTCCTTACGTGTGTTATTCACTCAAGGCAACCCTGAACCATATTAAC
>NW_025106799.1:0-28736 GCF_013123115.1 Colletes gigas
GGGCACCGATTGGGGGGGCCGGGTTGTGCCCCCCCTACCAAGCAGGGCCGCCGAGGCTGGGCCAAGGAGGCCGTAAGGGTGCCTCAGGGCCCCGTTAATGCTCCGCCGGTGGAAGAGGCCGCTAAAGACCCATCCACTACGGCGGGCAAAGAGGTGGGACAGGGGGCTGTGGCCCCTCCACCAATGGAGGTGGATGAAGTCGTCGGGGGGGAAGGGACCCCACCCAATAGTAGGCTCGAAGGGGGAGGGAGAGCTCTCCCCCCCAATCGCGAGTAAAGGCCTGGAGGAGGTCGTGAAAGCCTAGAGTTCACACTCCTCCAGGCCAATTTGGCGAGGGCTCGCAGGGCACAGGACATGTTTGTCCACACCCTGCGGGCCCAAAGGGTAGGCCTGGCCATCGCCGCCGAGCCGTATATGGTTCCCGACCAGCCCAATTGGGTCGGGTGCCTGTGCGGTTTGGTGGCGATGGCCTGGGCGTGGCCGCCAGACTCCCCTCCTGTTACCATCCTGCATCGGGGGAGGGGGTTTCTGGTGGTCCAATGGGGGACCATCGCGGTTGTGGGCTGCTATGTGTCGCCCAACTGTGACCTCGCCGCATATGCGGAGTACCTGGACGGGGTGGGCGATTGTATTAGAGGATGCCGACCCCGTCCGGTACTGGTCCTGGGGGACTTTAATGCCCATGCGGCTGCATGGGGCAGCCCCAGGACCAACCGCCGTGGCGAGGCGCTACTAGGTTGGGCGGCCGAGCACGACCTCCGGCTTGTGAATCGGGGCTCCGAAGCTACGTTCGTGGGGCCGCAGGGAACGTCCATCATCGATTTGACTTGGGCAACCCCTGCGGCCCTGCGACTCGTGTCGGGGTGGCGAGTGGCCGTAGAGGTGGCCACACTCAGTGACCACCTCTACATTACCATGTCGGTGAGAGCCACCCCGGCGCGTAGGGAGCCCCTGGGCAGGGGACTAGTAGCGGATGGTGCAGCCCCCCCGCGATGGTCCCTGAAGAGGGTAGATTGGGCAATGGCGGAGGCAGCCGCGATGGTGGCAGCCTGGTCCGAACCAGAGGATGGACCCGTCGACGACGTTGAGAGGGAGACCGAGTGGTTCCGGGGCAAGTACAAGGAGGTGTGTGATGCCGCCATGCCCCGGGCCAGGCCTCCCAGGAGCCAGGGCGCGGCGTATTGGTGGTCGCCGCACATCGAGCAGTGCAACGCTCGGTGTGCGCGCGCCCGCCGAATATACACCCGCGCCCGAAGATCACGTCGTCGACGCCCGACCGCGGAGCAGATGGCGCGCATTTACGAGGAGTTTGCCACAGAGCGGCGGACCCTCCAGCGCGCCATCCGAGACGCTAAGACACGGGCATGGATGGACCTCCTCGGGAGCTGAATAGGGATCCGTGGGGGCGCCCGTACAAGCTTGTAATGGACAAGCTTCGTCCATGGGCGCCCCCTCTGACGGAGTCCCTTGACCTCCAGTTTTTAGAGGAGGTGGTATCAACCTTGTTCCCGGGTGCTAACCGGGACGGGGTACCACCTCCTCGAGAACCCTGGGACCCTACCATCTGGTCCCAGGAGCTGGAGGTCACACCCGAGGAGATGGGCCGGGCCGTGCGTCGGATGAGTGCTCGGAGCGTGGCTCCGGGTCCTGACGGCGTGCCCGGCCAGGTTTTGGCCCGTGCCCTTGGCGTCTTAAGTCCGCGGTTCGGGAGGCTGCTCAGCAGTTGCTTCCGCCGAGGGGTATTCCCCTCGCCCTGGAAGGCGGCGCGGCTGGTCCTTCTCCAGAAGGCGGGAAGGCCCGCAGGTACACCCTCCGCGTACCGGCCGGTGTGTTTGTTGGATGAGGCGGGCAAGTTCTTTGAACGCATTGTGGCTGCCCGCCTCACCAACCACCTGTCTGCGGTAGGACCCGACTTGGCCCCCTGCCAATTCGGCTTTAGAGAGGGACGGTCCACGCTCGATGCCATCGAGTTGGTCCGTTCCCTCTCTCAGGGGGCCACCTCCCAGCGTAGGGTGGTTCTGGCGATATCTTTAGATATCGTCAATGCCTTTAACACCCTGCCCTGGGAGGTGATTATGGGGGCACTAGAGTATCATCGTGTGCCCCCATACCTGAAGAGGATAGTCGGGTCCTACCTTAGCGACAGGTGGATTAGTTGCACCGGCCGGGATGGAGTAATCATGCGGAGAGGGGTCGTACGCGGTGTTCCGCAGGGGTCGGTTCTAGGACCCCTGCTATGGAACATCGGGTACGACTCGGTACTGCGGGCCCCTCTGCCCGCTGACGTTGCGCTGGCGTGTTATGCCGATGACACGCTGGTGCTCGTCAGCGGGTCAGACTGGAGAGGGACAGCACGCGCCGCAGAGGTGGCGGTGGCCACTGTCGTCGCCGAAATCCGCAGACTAGGCCTGGAGGTGGCACCCCAGAAAACGGAGGCCATGTTTTTTCAGAGACTTGGCCCCCGTGGGGTGCCGCCGGCCGGCCTGCGGATCCGAGTTGGGACAGCCTACGTCGAGGTGAAGGCCCATATGAAATATCTGGGCCTGATCCTCGACAGCCGGTGGCGCTTCGTCGAGCATTTCGACCGCTTGGCCCCCCGGGTGGAGAGGGCAGCTGCCGCTCTAGGCCGCCTTCTCCCGAATATCGGGGGGCCCGATGTTGGAGTCCGCCGCCTCTACGTGGAGGTGGTGCGGTCAATTGCCCTCTACGGGGCCCCAGTATGGGCCCCAGACCTGGATGCCAGCCGGCGCAGTACGGAGATGCTGCGCCGCGTCAACCGTCGGCTGGCCATCCGGGTGATTAGAGGGTATCGCACCATCTCCCACGAGGCGGCGACTACCCTGGCGTGTCTTCCGCCCCTGGAGCTCCTCGCTTGGAGAAACCGGCAAGTGTACCGTCACTCCAGGGAGCTCCAGGAGGCTGGGAGACCGCCAGAGGAAAGGAGGCAAGCGGTCGAGGAGACGAGGCGCCATGCCCAACGGACCGTTGTATTTATGTGGTTCCAGCAAATGATTCCGGCTGGAGCCACGCAACGGTCCGTTGGTGCAGTCCTGCCACATTGGCAAGAGTGGCAGGACAAACCGGGTAGGCTGTCCTACAGGATGACACAGGTACTCACCGGGCATGGTTGCTTTGGTGAGTACCTGTGTCGAATCGGGAAGGAGGCGACGGCGGTGTGCCACCATTGTGGAGGACCCCAGGACACGGCGCAGCACACGCTGGAAGTCTGCCCAGCGTGGGTAGATGAGCGCCGTGTTCTGGAGCAGGAAGTGGGAAGAAATCTCTCGCTGGCTACCATAGTGGGAAAGATGGTGGCCAGCGAGAAAACCTGGCAAGTGGTGGCCTCCTTCTGTGAAGTTGTTATGTCACAGAAGGAGGCCGCCGAGCGGGAGCGCGAGCGGACCGCGCATCCCGCTCGGAGAGGGAGGGCTCGGAGAGGGGCCAGAGCGAGGCATCCTTCGCCTCCTGGCCCCCTCCGACGCCCTTGAGGTCTAGTGGGACCTCCAGAAGTGGGGCGGCCCGCCAGCACTCTCCTCCGACCACCACGTCGGTGGTCAGGAGATTGGCAGGCCGCCCCTGGGGGTTGCAGGTGCTCGGTGCAAGGGGCCCGAGCACCGAAGGCAGCCCCGGGGCTGCGGGCGTCGGGTGACCTGGCGTCCGTGGCGGAGAAATCAGGGGGGGAAGGACATGTCGTCCTTCCCCCCGGGATGAGCCTCGACAGGCAAGGCGCGGCGGGGGACTCTGTGATGTCTCACTAGAGTTCCCGGTCCCTCGCCGCAGCGCCGGAGGACGGTCACCGTGGGGTTTTAGCCGGTAAGAGTCCGGCACTACCCCGAGGCCCCCCCTACTTAGGGCCTCGGGGTGTCCATGAGGATTTCCCCACGTGCAAAAGGTCTGGGTTAGGTCTGGGTTAGGTCTGGGTTAGGACTGGGTTAGGTCTGGGTTAGGTCTGGGTTAGGTCTGGGTTAGGTCTGGGTTAGGTATGGGTTAGGTCTCTCTCCTCTCGTGTGACGCTGGAGTGTGCGGACGTGTTCCCCGGCGCTCCGGATAAGTGTGTGTTTTTTGTGGGCTGAAACGGTGTTTTCCCCCTATAGGGTGTGAAAACATAAAGTGCCTAGTGAAAGAAATGTGTAGAGAAAAAAACCGGGAAAATCCCTGTGGCGGTTCTAAAATATTCAAGGTTTTTAGTGGAAGTGCGTAATGGAGGCCGAAATGTGAAAAAGTGACGGTTGAGAAATGACGGGATGCCTAGTCTTCGCAGGAGCACCCCACGTCACACGAGGAGAGCCTGAGGAACGAGGACGGGAGATGGGCGGTCCATAGATGAAATGCTGGCTGGCAGGGGTAAGTAAATACTCTGACAGTTTTATGGTCTACAATACAGAGTAGGAAAGATGGCGGAGGATAAGAGACGGACGTTGCGCGGATGCCGGTGTGACGTCACCGCGCATGCGCCTGTCCGCGTCACCTTAAACCAGAAGGAATATGGAGGGATACCCCACCCCCCTCGGACAGGGGGGTGATACGTGGGCAAACGAAAATGGTGTGACATGGGGGGAGCCTGGGGGAGATGCAGGCCGGTGAAATTCTTTACCTGCAGGCATTTCTCAGCATGGGCTCTGAACTTGCGCGCGCACGATTCATTCCGCGGTCACAGGGGGGAGACACCTGGCTTTTTTCTTCCGGTCTGTGGCGTGAAACTCCCTGGGTCACGCTACACCCCCCCTGGGGGCTGGTGGGGCTGGCATATAGGTCTTTTTTCTTTTTTCTTTCTTTTTTCTTCTTTCCCTTTTCGCCCAGACTTCATGGCCAACATGGCCGACGGAAGTGACGCGGTGTGGAGGGTGCGTGCGCAGACCCAGTGACACGGGCTGCTACGTCATCGCGCATGCGTGGCAGCCTTCTTTGAAGAAAGATGTCGGATATTTACAAGATCACAATATTCAATATCCATCTGCACTGTCATAAAACACGGGATATACTGCTGGGCCATACATTTTGATACATTTTGACACCTACTACCCAGTTTTATCACGTATACATTATACAATTGCACCAGAAATCACTTTTATTTATTTATCAGCATCAGGATAAGTGAACTAGGTGCCATCTATATACACTGATACACTATTTTTATTATACTGTAGTTATTTTATTATATATTTATTAACTTTTTATATTTTCTTTAAGTACTCAAGAATATATTTTAGGCATGGCCACTTTACTTAATCTATACACTCAGTTCTACTTACTTATTTATTTATTATTTATCACATTAAACTTGTGTTTTACAATTTCTATACCCTGCACCGTTCATTTATTTAGTGCACCACGCACGACTGCAGACACACTTAGACTCCATTATCTACTTATCTAAACTCATTCTTCTCTACTTTGTTTTCTACTTCATTCCTTACTCTTTACACTGCTACATTCACACAAGTGTTATATATATATATAAAATTTACTAGCACTCTTTTTACTTATTTATTTAATAACCCCACTAAAGACTGAACCGATCACATGGCGGGACCGAGGTGTGCACGCGGTGACGTCGCTGCGTGACACCTCCGTCGTACGGAGGTGCGAGGACGCCCCTCCCCCCGGACCGGGTGGACACCCACAGGGGCCTGCCCGGAGGGGGGTCGCGTACGGGGTGCGACGAACTAGACCGCGGACACGAAAAATAGAGAACACGTGTCATACACGGAAAATGGCCGCGCGGAACATAACTAACCGATGTGGGCTGCGGCTCGGAAATGCGCAATAGTTATGCGTCGCCGTCGTTGGCGCGACAGGCGAGTAAAATGTCGGCGGAAATAAGATGGCGGCATGTCTTAGGTTTCTGTTGATATACAAGCCTGACGTCTTCTGACGTCTTCTTTTTTCTACGGAAACATTAATGACAGCTCCGTGAAAATTAAAGTTCGATTGACATCGGGCTCCAACACAGAAAAGCGCACGTGACGCTGCTCACAACTTACATCTATCTTTTAGTTTACACAAAGTTATGCTAAGCACGTATAATATAATAATAAAAATAATAATAAAATTATCCTTCTACCTGCCGCGTAACGCATCATAAACAAAGAGGAGCCGACAGGCAACAGCGGACACTCTTTCAGTATTTTATTTTATTTTATGATATTTTACCTTATATTTATTCCCACTCTTATTTTATTCTACCTTATCTCATTCTATTTTATCTCACACCTGTAAAACTTCGATTACGATTTCATCTACACTTTCATTTAAAACAGTATTGCTTTTCCTCCGTTATGATAGCGCTCTCTGTCTGTCTTTTCTCCATTAGAAGATAATAGTGACCGCTGGCACTCTTGAGGCACATTAGTACACAGGCCTGAGGCATATATCTAAAATTAAAACAGGAAATTGGCAATAGGATAGGCAGGGCCTTCCTTGTTAAACACCAACCGAAAAGGCGCATGCATTCTCGGCCATAATCGCGGGTACGCAGGATGATATGCGGGAATTAAAAGTACAAAACACACAACACACTACAGACAGTACATCCACTCTAGCCCTTCACAATCTACACTTACAGAAATACTCTATCACACACACGCAGTTTTCACACCGGCCAAGGGGACATGCACACAGACACAAGATTTAATACACAGAACAGGGAGACACCAGGGGGCTCAGGGTGGTGGGAGGGGTTACACACGCTTACCAGCCGGGGCCTGGCCAACCCGACTGGCTTCCTGGCCAAATAAAATAATGAAATGGACGACACTAAAAAGGTTATGGTTACCGGATCAGAGGTTTTCGGACCCTCAGATCCCGGCCTGTTGGTTGGCGAGCGGGAAGGCCGCCACAGGTCGTCATCCAGCGACTGCCCTGTGTTCCTGGTGGGCTCCGGGCCAGGACACAAGAAACTGATACCGGGCGGGGTTAAGGGTAAAGGGACTAGGAAGTCTAGATCAAGACGCGGAGGGATGGGATCGGAAACTGGGACTGACTCCGGAGGTGACACGGACACGGAGGTCTTCCGCACCCCGGTAGCCGAAAGAGTCATCTCGAGGACGGTAGACAAGAGGAGTGAGACACCTTTGAGGGCCAGAAGTCCAGGGTCCCCGGTACTGGCCCCACTAGACGGGCACGAGCAAATAGCGATATTTGCTCGTGCACCGAAGGTAAACAGAACGCCGCCGAGGCTCTCACTGGACAAGGGGGAAATACAGTTGGTTTCCTTGGACTCCGGAGAGGAACACGATAAGGAAGCGAGGAAGAGTGTCCCCGAAGGATACATAGACAAGGATCCTGCTGGCGACCCGGCCGGGGAGAAGGAAGATGGGTGCACGGTGGACGTGGAGGGGGACAAGCTGCCGACAAAAATCGACCGGGACAGCATTCTTGCAGAGATGCGACGGACCGACGAGAGGATGGAGTTGGACATCGACAGGCTGGAGGAGGAGCTCAACGAAGTTGCCGTATTTCTGGGTGCGGACAAGAGCACGGGTTTTTTCTCCTCCTCCTGCCGTATCAGAATAAAAAAATGCGTCACCATCATACAGGGCATTCGAGGAAAACGAAATGCGAGGAAGAACCTCGGCATTATGGTGGCTAGGTACGTTACGGGGTCAGACTCCAAGGAAACTGAGATGCCGGTCCTGGCTGACATGGGCGTACAGACGGCGACCGCAAACAAGAAGGAAGAGGGGACACAGACCACGGAGGGACCTGGGGTCGAAATAATGGCCGGGAAGGGAGGCACGGAAACCTCTATCTCTGCAAAGAGGAAAGGTGGCACCCCCCCCTACGGATGCAAAAAACCCCGATGGGGGCCGGAAAGTAAGGAGGAGGTGCCACACTGAGGGGGGGATCACGGAAATGGGGGAAAAGCCACCCGCAGCGAAGGAAGTGAGGAAAGGGGAAACGGGAAGAGCGGCCGCCTTCCCCCCCCCTCCCTAGTGTTGCAGGGGAAGCCAGGGCTGGAGGGGTAGGGGACCCCTCCGACGGCTGGGAAGTGCAGAGGAGGGCCAGGAGGAAAGAAAGAAGAAACACGGACGTGGAAGACACTGACGGAACTAGGGAGAAACCTGCTAAGAAGGGGGGGAAGGAGCAGGGTGCCCCCGGAAAGGCAGCGAGGGCCCAGAAGGGTCCTAGAAACGAGGCCATCACGGTGAAATCCACGGGTAGAACGTACGCCGAGGTCTTCCGATCCATCGCGGTCAAGATGGGGGGAAGGCTCGGCGAGGTTCAGAAGATCAGAAAGACAAGGACGGGGGACCTCATACTCGAATTGGGCGGGAATGGGAGTGCTGCGGCGACCTCAGAGGCCATCAGAGGGGAAATGGGGGAGGGCTATACGGTCAGGGCTCTTTCTCCCAGGGTAGAAATCGAAGTGAGGGACCTTGACCCCATAGTGGAAGGAAATGAAATCCTGAGGGCGGTGGCCGTGCACTGTGGCGCGGAGGGCATAGGGGATGCGAGGGTGAAGGTCATTAGGAGTACCTTCGGCGGGGGGAGGCTTGCGGTTCTGGAGGCTCCCCTCAGGTGGACTCAGGGGGGTGAGTTTGTGAAGGGGCCAAGGGTGAGGATTGGCTTCACGGTCTGCCGTCTGAGGGTAGCCCCCAGGGTGCAACGCTGCTTCGGTTGCCTCGACTTCGGACATGTGAGGGCTATCTGTCCGCTGGGCAGAGGGGGCCCAAATCTGTGCCACAGGTGCGGCCAGGAGGGCCATGTGGCGCGGACCTGTACCTCGCCCCCCTGCTGCATATTGTGCAAGCGCAGGGGTTATGCGACCGGAGGACTGGGGCACCCCTCGGGGTCGGGGGTCTGCCCGGTTTTCCGGGAGTATCTGCGCGGGGGTGGGGGTGATCTAGTGCCTTCACGGTCCTGCAGGTAAACCTGAACAGGTGCAGGCTTGCTCAGGACCTGCTGCTCCGGACGGCCGACTCGGTTCGGGCGGACGTTGTGCTGGTTTCAGAACCGTACAGGGTTCCGTCCGGACTGGGTGGGAGACGTTTCGGGGTCAGCGGCCGTGTGGGTCACTGGTATTAACGGGCTGCGCCACGTGACTGACAGCGAAACTGTCGGTAATGGTTTTGCCGCCGTCAGGATTGAGGGGATCACGGTGTGCAGTTGTTATTACACGCCGAGACATGGGCCGAGGGAACTGGACGCCGCCCTTCACGAGCTTTAACTCGAAAGGGCCAGCTGGGGTAGGGCTGTCGTTGGGGGTGATTTCAACGCCAGCTCGCCCGCGTGGGGGTCCAGTGCCTTCGACGCCAGGGGAAAGGGTGTTGCCCTCCAGGGGGTTTTTGACAGAATGGGATTAATCCCAGTCATGACCTCTGGGGGGCATTCCTTTGAAAGAAATGGTCGCACGTCTAAGATAGATATCTTGGCGTGCGACCCAGCGACGTTGCGTGGTGTGACGAGGAGTGAGGTCTTGCAGATCTACTACGCGTCTGGAGGCCTTTCTGGACGCCTGCGAGGGGGCGTGCTCGGTCAGCATGGACCCCCGCAGGCAGATCCCTGTAGCGCGGCGTTCTAAGGCATGGTGGACGCCCGAGATAGCGGAGATGAGACGCCAAGCTAACCGAAGACACAGGGCATACCAGCGGGCCCTGAGGCGAGACCGACAATGGACCGGGGAACTCCGCGAGAGCTACAGGGAGGCCAGGAGGGCCCTCAGAAGGGAAATTATTAAGAGTAGAATCGCAGCCTGGAAGAGCCTGTGTGGGCAGGTCGAGGGCGACGTGTGGGGGGAGCCCTACAAGGCGGTCATGAGTATCGTCAAGCCGTGGTCGGATCCGCCGGTGCTGTCGGCGGAAAAAGCCAGGGGGGTAGTGGAGGCACTGTTCCCCAGGGCCTCCGGTGAACCCACACTCCGAAGCTTCGACCCGGGGTGGGAGGCGGCTCTCGAGGGGTTTGTGCCGGTTGAGCCCGGGGAGGTCGTGGAGGCCTGTTCGATGCTTAAGGTCGATCGGGCCCCGGGCAGGGATAATGTTCCGGGGAGGGTGGTCGCGGCCATCACCCGAAATGGGGCCGAGAAGGTGGCGTGCCTCTTCAACAGTTGTTTGTTGAGGGGTACGTCCCCCCAGAATGAGGGAGCAGAGGTTGGTGCTGATTAAAAAGGCGGGGAGGGACCCTGGGTCCCCCTCAGCCTACAGACCCCTCTGCCTCCTCTCTGGGTGGGCAAAGACCTTCGAGGCGGTCCTTAGGGGGAGGCTCATGGCGGCCATCGGACCTGAAGGGCTCTCGGACAGCCAATACGGCTTCCGTAAAGGGCGGAATACGGCGCAGGCCCTTGAGGTAGTGGTGGGGGCGGCCAGGGAAGCGCGGGACAAGCGCAGGCTCTGCGTACTGGTCGCCCTTGACGTAAAAAACGCCTTCAACTCTCTGAGGTGGAGGCACATCCTGGAGGCGGGGATGGCGCGGGGAATCCCGTCGTACCTCACCAGGATTCTGGTAGGGTACTTCCAGAACCGAAAAGTGTGGTACCAGACGGAGGAGGGGCCAAAGTACATCGTGGCAGAAATGGGGGTACCACAGGGTTCGGTCTGGGGCCCTACCCAATGGAACCTGGCGTATGACGGGGTCCTTAGGTGCGCCCTGGCTCCGTGATGTAGGATTGTGGGTTACGCCGACGATATCGCCCTGGTAGCATCGGCGGGGACGGCTCGGGCTCTCGATGAGTCTGTAAACCACTCCATAAGGGTGGTTAACAAAAAATGGATTGGGGATTTTAAGATCCGTGTCGCGGGGGCGGAGGCTGGACTTAGCACCCAGATAAAATACCTGGGGGTCACTTTCGATAGGAGCCACGGTTTTCGCGTGCATGTGGAAACTGTGGCTTCGAGGGCGGTGCGAGTTATGGCGGCTCTGGCTCGCATCATGCCAAATATCGGGGGGCCCGGACAGGCGAAAAGCCTCTTTTATTATCGGGTGCTGGAGTCCATCCTTTTGTACGCCTCCCCCATATGGGCGGAGGCCTTGGAACTGGAAGCAAACAGGACGAAACTAAAAAGGGCCCAGAGGGTGGGACTCGCACGGGTGGTAAAGGCTTACCGAACCGTGTCCCTGGATGCCCTAAATGTTCTGGCGGGGGTACCACCCATAGCGATGACGATAAGGGAAAGGTCGGCCCTTTACGCCCTTGAAAGGGCTCGGGCTAGGACGGTGGCACAGGGCGCTGAGACCGGTGTTGATGATTTTGAGGAAGAAAAGAGGAGGATAAAAGAACAAACATTGAATACCTGGCAGCAGCACTGGGAGACAAAATGTGCGGATAAAGTCACCTATGGGTGGATCCCTTGTATTCGGGATTGGGTCGGAAGGGGGCACGGGGCCCTTACTTATCACCTCACACAGGCGCTGACCGGTCACGGATGCTTTAACGAGTTCAGGCACCGGATCGGGAAGGCGACCTGTGGGGGGTGCTGGTATGGCTGTGGGGCGGTAGACACAGCTGAACATACGCTCGCTGTGTGCAGAAAGTGGGAGGAGAAAAGGAGGGGGCTGGCGGTGACCCTCGGTATCGAGAGGGTCACGATAGAGGAAATGGGGAGGAAACTAACGGAGGACAGCACCGAGTGGGAGGCCATTCGGCTTTATATCACGGAAGTGATGCAAGAAAAGGAGGTTTTTGAGAGGGAGATCGATCGAGCCCGGCGAAGGGGCCTTCCTCCCCCCCCCCTCCTCTACCGCCCCCTCGGTAGCCTTTGCCGCCCGGACGGAATGACCGGCACCGTGGGAGAGGTCCTGAAACCTGGACAAGAGGAGGTTTCTTCCCTGCATGGCCTTGGGGGAAAGTGATTGATATATTCAATTATCTATTTATCCATTTACTTACCATTTTAGTTATGTATGTAGGTATTTCTTTACTATGTATGTATTATTTATTTATTTATTTATTTATCGATTTATTTTATTTATCTTACTATATATATATTTATTTATTTATTTATTATTATTATATATTCTACTTATTATTATTTTATTCACATGCCATATCGTTTTTACTATATCCTACCCTACACCACACAAGCAATAAAGTACGAAATCCTTACACAGGTTTTACTTTTCACCGATCTTGCGCGTAAATTTCCAGTTTATGCTGGTATCTCAGTTTTATTTTATTTTATTTTATATTTTATTTTTATTTTATTTTATTTCATTTTATTTTATTTTATTTTATTTTATTATATTTTACTTTACTTTACCTACCCATTTACATTTTATTACATTACATTTATCGTACAGTACAGCCACACAGTATCTCATACTGACTCTGTTTACCCCCATATCACTTTATTTTCCCACCATTAAATATACTCTAGTATACATTTGTGCACCTTATCTATTTACTGTACCCTATTTTTCTTTTCTATTGTACTTTATATTATATTTTATTTTAACTTTATATTACGTTATCCCATTATTTTAACCTACTACGCAACTATATTTCAACCGCTTACCACCCTTGGAGTCTGCTATTTTCTATTTTTTATAACCTTTTCTTCGATAGACTTCCCATATTTAATATTTAACACATTATACTCTTATAATTGTTGCTACATTCTACCCTACTCTTATATCATATCACTTCATCCCACCTCAAGATACGAATATCAAAAGGTGCATCCCACGGGCATCTGTGGGGAAGTATGCACACTACGTGGACCCAAGCTAATCGGGAATACAAAGGTGAGTCCAACCCTACGAGGAAATGACACCATCTGCAGCGTACGGAGCAGAGATGGCAGCACCTGCCAAAGTACAGGTAGGTGAATCTCCCTGCTACACGCGAAGTTGTGGTAAATTACCGACGGTGGGGACCGGGGTATACCCAAGCAGGTCGGCCTAATTCCGCTGAGACGCTGGGTATTACCGTTGCCGGTAATAGAAGAATAGAAATTACCACAGAGAGACCTATTGCTAAAATAAATAAATTTTCGGTATATTAATTGATATTCAACACAAGTAAAGGACTAGGATCACATTCAACTATTATTTTAACTTTCAATTTTAACATATATCGCACTTTTTTCTCAATTTATATATCTCTAATACTTCTACCCCCTCTCTTAGTCAGCGACAAGATGTCCGATGCATTCTCTTACTTTATGTTTATTTTTCATTTTACATGCTTAAGTACTACTCTTTTCACTACATTTTATTCCTAGTCGTACACACTAAATTGCATACTTTGGATAGGCACTAAACTAAAAATTAATAATTCAAAAAATTAAAAACTATAAAACTCACTCTATTTCAACTGGCATCTAATTTTTATCACCATTATTAGGTTCAGTATTATCACTTAAATGTCTCCCACATAAATATAGCTTACACCTTTTACCGCTTTCGGGTTTTACACAACATAACATAATAAATAAATTAATATACTTTACCCATCATTCGTTATAGTATATTTCACATTATAGGGGCCTTACTACATTAATAAGTACCCCCACCAAAGACCCGGGATAAACAAATATTACCCACAGTCTAGTCTAAATTTTCTATTTTATCTTATTTTATTTTACTTTTTCTTTTCTCTTTATTTTACCTTCTCTATGCTACCCTTATTTTTATTTTTATTATCATACAACCTTAATATCTCTCCCAGACTCTTTAGTCCTTCGTATATTCATTCTAGTCTTATCCGTACTTCATGTTATCTTACCTTATTTTACCATTCACTAGCATTATTTTATTACATTTTAGTTTTTTTTTCTATATATTTTACCATTTCACCATACACTCAGCTCTACTTTTATACCTTTCTTCACGGTATATCAGAAGTTAACAGAAATGTAACAATACCTGGTAGTATCTCTTCCTCTAAATTAAATTAAATTAATTAAATAATCCTATTATTATACTCTCATATAATATGAAATATTATATACGTACCTACATCAGTGCGGACTGCTTTTACCGTGGAGGCCAGTTTCTCTTTCTCCTTCCCTTCTTTTCCTTTTTTTTCATGTACATCATGCATCGATCTCAATTATTTTCTAGTCGTACCCCACAGTCTAGCCCTACTTGTATTTCTTACTCTCATTTTACACATACTTCATATTACTCTACATATTTTAATATACATATAGATCCTTCCTACTATCGATTATTTTATCCTATTTTTAAAATTTTATTTTTTATTTTATTTCTGGATCATATATTATATTAAAGTAAACATGTTAACATAGTTGGTGAGCTTCTTTATCATTTATTACGATTGCGTCTACATAGTATATACTATATAGTTTTGTTCCACTATACTGGCGAACTTAAGATAGTACTTTTCTACCTTTTCTAGCCTTTCATACTGGCATGCTATCGCATACCTGCCTTATATTTTCTAGTCCGCCTAGTCCTATTTATTTTACGTTTCTCTCACTTGTACGTACACTTCATTTTATATACATTATTTCTTATTTACCGACTTCATTATACTTCATATTTCTATCTTATTATACACTCCATTCTACTTCCCATTCTTACATCATGCCATACTCTTATATTCTTTTTATATATTTTTAAATTTTCCCACCTATTTAAATCTGTTGCTAACAGTAGACCCAAATAGGTATTTGACGGAGTGGGGGTTTCTCCGGGAACTCATGGTCACACTGACCTCGGAAAAACAAGGGTAAGGTTGTGGGCACGTGAAATAAATATGTGTGTGTACGTAAGGACCTATGTCCCAGTGTCCTTCTTTTCTGCTATATATATATATGTTATATGTTTTGAGTGGACACCTAGCTCTATGTGCGCATCGTTTTGTGGCGTTTTACTGACGAAGCCTGTTGGCTGAACAGGGCATGCGTGCCCAAGGGGTGCTACCCCTTACTCCTGCGAACCCTTAGGAGGATTACAGCGACTCATACCTTAAACCTTCGAGTTAGGGTTGTGATTACGCAGACGAAGGGGGGGTGTTTTTCCCCCCCACCCTACGTGAGGATACTCCTGAGGGGCCACCAGTGGGGTGGCTCTCCGGGTAGCATGAGGGTGTCGCTGCCGCCGCGCAACATCGGGCGGCCACTGCCCCGGGAGCGAAGTAATGTGTTAAACAATGCCGCCCCGGGGACAGTGCGGCGGAGGGGTTTTAGTCGGTAGGAATCCGACACTACCCCGGGTCTGGCCCGGGGTGTCTTATTGAAGATTTCCCCTCCGCCTTAAAAGGTATGGGTTAGGTCTGGGTTAGGTCTGGGTTAGGTCTGGGTTAGGTACTGGGTTATGTCTGGGTTAGGACTGGGTTAGGTCTGGATTAGGTCTGGGTGAGGTCTGGGTTAGGTCTGGGTTAGGTCTGGGTTATGTCTGGGTTAGGTCTGGGTTAGGTCTGGGTTAGGACTGGGTTAGGTCTGGGTTAGGACTGGGTTAGGACTGGGTTAGGTCTGGGTTAGGACTGGGTTAGGACTGGGTTAAGGCTGGGTTAGGACTGGGTTAGGTCTGAGAAACCGACAAGTTTACCGTCACTCCAGGGAGCTCCAGGAGGCTGGGAGACCGCCAGAGGATAGGAGGCAAGCGGTCGAGGAGACGAGGCGCCATGCCCAACGGACCGTTGTATTTATGTGGTTCCAGCAAATGATTCCGGCTGGAGCCACGCAACGGTCCGTTGGTGCAGTCCTGCCACATTGGCAAGAGTGGCAGGACAAACCGGCTAGGCTGTCCTACAGGATGACACAGGTACTCACCGGGCATGGTTGCTTTGGTGAGTACCTGTGTCGAATCGGGAAGGAGGCGACGGCGGTGTGCCACCATTGTGGAGGACCCCAGGACACGGCGCAGCACACGCTGGAAGTCTGCCCAGCGTGGGTAGATGAGCGCCGTGTTCTGGTTCAACATGTGGGAAGAAATCTCTCGCTGGCTACCATAGTGGGAAAGATGGTGGCCAGCGAGAAAACGTGGCAAGTGGTGGCCTCCTTCTGTGAAGTGGTTATGTCACAGAAGGAGGCCGCCGAGCGGGAGCGCGAGCGGACCGCGCATCCCGCTCGGAGAGGGAGGGCTCGGAGAGGGGCCAGAGCGAGGCATCCTTCGCCTCCTGGCCCCCTCCGACGCCCTTGAGGTCTAGTGGGACCTCCAGAAGTGGGGCGGCCCGCCAGCACTCTCCTCCGACCACCACGTCGGTGGTCAGGAGATTGGCAGGCCGCCCCTGGGGGTTGCAGGTGCTCGGTGCAAGGGGCCCGAGCACCGAAGGCAGCCCCGGGGCTGCGGGCGTCGGGTGACCTGGCGTCCGTGGCGGAGAAATCAGGGGGAGGAAGGACATGTCGTCCTTCCCCCCGGGATGAGCCTCGACAGGCAAGGCGCGGCGGGGGACTCTGTGATGCCTCACTAGAGTTCCCGGTCCCTCGCCGCAGCGCCGGAGGACGGTCACCGTGGGGTTTTAGCCGGTAAGAGTCCGGCACTACCCCGAGGCCCCCCCTACATAGGGCCTCGGGGTGTCCATGAGGATTTCCCCACGTACAAAAGGACTGGGTTAGGTCTGGGTTATGTCTGGGTTAGGTCTGGGTTAGGTCTGGGTTAGGTCTGGGTTAGGTCTGGGTTAGGACTGGGTTAGGTCTGGGTTAGGTCTGGGTTAGGTCTGGGTTAGGTCTGGGTTAGGTCTGGGTTAGGTCTGGGTTAGGTCTGGGTTAGGTCTGGGTTAGGTCTGGGTTATGTCTGGGTTAGGTCTGGGTTAGGTCTGGGTTAGGTCTGGGTTAGGTCTGGGTTAGGTCTGGGTTAGGTCTGGGTTAGGTCTGGGTTAGGTCTGGGTTAGGTCTGGGTTAGGTCTGGGTTAGGTCTGGGTTAGGTCTGGGTTAGGTCTGGGTTAGGTCTGGGTTAGGTCTGGGTTAGGACTGGGTTATGTCTGGGTTAGGTCTGGGTTAGGTCTGGGTTAGGTCTGGGTTAGGTCTGGGTTAGGTCTGGGTTAGGTCTTTATGTCACAGAAGGAGGCCGCCGAGCGGGAGCGCGAGCGGACCGCGCATCCCGCTCGGAGAGGGAGGGCTCGGAGAGGGGCCAGAGCGAGGCATCCTTCGCCTCCTGGCCCCCTCCGACGCCCTTGAGGTCTAGTGGGACCTCCAGAAGTGGGGCGGCCCGCCAGCACTCTCCTCCGACCACCACGTCGGTGGTCAGGAGATTGGCAGGCCGCCCCTGGGGGTTGCAGGTGCTCGGTGCAAGGGGCCCGAGCACCGAAGGCAGCCCCGGGGCTGCGGGCGTCGGGTGACCTGGCGTCCGTGGCGGAGAAATCAGGGGGGGGAAGGACATGTCGTCCTTCCCCCCGGGATGAGCCTCGACAGGCAAGGCGCGGCGGGGGACTCTGTGATGCCTCACTAGAGTTCCCGGTCCCTCGCCGCAGCGCCGGAGGACGGTCACCGTGGGGTTTTAGCCGGTAAGAGTCCGGCACTACCCCGAGGCCCCCCCTACATAGGGCCTCGGGGTGTCCATGAGGATTTCCCCACGTACAAAAGGACTGGGTTAGGTCTGGGTTAGGTCTGGGATTGGTCTGGGTTAGGTCTGGAGGACACCAGGACACGGCGCAGCACACGCTGGAAGTCTGCCCAGCGTGGGTAGATGAGCGCCGTGTTCTGGTTCAAGATGTGGGAAGAAATCTCTCGCTGGCTACCATAGTGGGAAAGATGGTGGCCAGCGAGAAAACGTGGCAAGTGGTGGCCTCCTTCTGTGAAGTGGTTATGTCACAGAAGGAGGCCGCCGAGCGGGAGCGCGAGCGGACCGCGCATCCCGCTCGGAGAGGGAGGGCTCGGAGAGGGGCCAGAGCGAGGCATCCTTCGCCTCCTGGCCCCCTCCGACGCCCTTGAGGTCTAGTGGGACCTCCAGAAGTGGGGCGGCCCGCCAGCACTCTCCTCCGACCACCACGTCGGTGGTCAGGAGATTGGCAGGCCGCCCCTGGGGGTTGCAGGTGCTCGGTGCAAGGGGCCCGAGCACCGAAGGCAGCCCCGGGGCTGCGGGCGTCGGGTGACCTGGCGTCCGTGGCGGAGAAATCAGGGGGGGAAGGACATGTCGTCCTTCCCCCCGGGATGAGCCTCGACAGGCAAGGCGCGGCGGGGGACTCTGTGATGCCTCACTAGAGTTCCCGGTCCCTCGCCGCAGCGCCGGAGGACGGTCACCGTGGGGTTTTAGCCGGTAAGAGTCCGGCACTACCCCGAGGCCCCCCCTACATAGGGCCTCGGGGTGTCCATGAGGATTTCCCCACGTACAAAAGGACTGGGTTAGGTCTGGGTTAGGTCTGGGTTAGGTCTGGGTTAGGTCTGGGTTAGGTCTGGGTTAGGTCTGGGTTAGGTCTGGGTTAGGTCTGGGTTAGGTCTGGGTTAGGTCTGGGTTAGGTCTGGGTTAGGTCTGGGTTAGGTCTGGGTTAGGTCTGGGTTAGGTCTGGGTTAGGTCTGGGTTAGGACTGGGTTATGTCTGGGTTAGGTCTGGGTTAGGTCTGGGTTAGGTCTGGGTTAGGTCTGGGTTAGGTCTGGGTTAGGTCTGGGTTAGGTCTGGGTTAGGTCTGGGTTAGGTCTGGGTTAGGTCTGGGTTAGGTCTGGGTTAGGACTGGGTTATGTCTGGGTTAGGTCTGGGTTAGGTCTGGGTTAGGTCTGGGTTAGGTCTGGGTTAGGTCTGGGTTAGGTCTTTATGTCACAGAAGGAGGCCGCCGAGCGGGAGCGCGAGCGGACCGCGCATCCCGCTCGGAGAGGGAGGGCTCGGAGAGGGGCCAGAGCGAGGCATCCTTCGCCTCCTGGCCCCCTCCGACGCCCTTGAGGTCTAGTGGGACCTCCAGAAGTGGGGCGGCCCGCCAGCACTCTCCTCCGACCACCACGTCGGTGGTCAGGAGATTGGCAGGCCGCCCCTGGGGGTTGCAGGTGCTCGGTGCAAGGGGCCCGAGCACCGAAGGCAGCCCCGGGGCTGCGGGCGTCGGGTGACCTGGCGTCCGTGGCGGAGAAATCAGGGGGGGGAAGGACATGTCGTCCTTCCCCCCGGGATGAGCCTCGACAGGCAAGGCGCGGCGGGGGACTCTGTGATGCCTCACTAGAGTTCCCGGTCCCTCGCCGCAGCGCCGGAGGACGGTCACCGTGGGGTTTTAGCCGGTAAGAGTCCGGCACTACCCCGAGGCCCCCCCTACATAGGGCCTCGGGGTGTCCATGAGGATTTCCCCACGTACAAAAGGTCTGGGTTAGGTCTAACCGCTCCCTATCGGCCGACTGGAGCCTATGTCGGGGTTGAAGTGAGATCCCCGGGCGCACAGTGTGGAGGATTATGTGGTCTATATTTCCTCATACTCGGAGCGTCGTAGGGTAAATCGGCGCACCGTCTAGCCTGAGGTTTGAGTCTGGCGTCGGTTCGGATCCGGCGTC
This sequence comes from Colletes gigas, assembly GCF_013123115.1. Classification (NCBI taxonomy): domain Eukaryota; kingdom Metazoa; phylum Arthropoda; class Insecta; order Hymenoptera; family Colletidae; genus Colletes; species Colletes gigas. The sequence continues at coordinate 19,311 of NW_025106799.1, forward strand.
GCTCATTCGATAGGGGTGACGTAAAACCTTTAACGTCAACTATGGCGCGGGCCTATCCCGTATCACTTTTTATTTGAGTCATTGGATACAGATAGGACTGACCACCCGATAAACCGCTTCTCGGCTTCTGTATCTCAAAATTAGGGTATTATTCGCGCGGGGAAGTACCCCTACCGCGGTAGGGGTGCCATAGTGGCCGAACCGCAGGAAAGCCAGCTTAATAATTATGGAAAAACGAAATACAAACAAAACAAAAATCAATCTGAGGTGGAGACTAAAATGGTAGTTTCTGGAACCTGCGCGGCAGCGTTAGCCGACATGGCTGACCAAACTGCGACAATAGCAAGGATGTCGACAAGAAGGAAAGAGAAAGAAAAAGATAAAGATAAAGAGAGAGAAAAAGACAAAGATAAAGAGAGAGAAAAAGTAAAAGAGAGAGAGAAGGGAAAAGAAAAAGATTTGGCCTCTAGGTACCTTCACGCTAGCGATAATAATAACAGAGTACTTACCAAGAGTATGAGCGATGATGATGACTGGGTTGACACCTCAGAATCCCGGAGGGAGGCAGAACTGGTATCTGCACTGGAAAAAATTGCGGACCTGAAAGAAGCTGGGCCTAAACTGGCAACTGAAGATCTATTATTTGCAAGGCGATCTACACTAACGCGTAGAACTCCACCTGATAAAGTGGTAGAGAGAAACAACCAGGAATGTGCTACCCTCTATGATAGTTGCACTGAGGTTCCTTTTGACGAAAGTGAACTGGTGAGCACTCTAAAGGGTCACACTGCCATTACACTTTCCAAAACGAAAGTTGATACAGCAAGGGCTGAAACATCAGAAGACATGGACAACAATCGTAAAGCTCAAGTTGAAGCGGATGAAGAAAGACCCTCTGTACCTACCAGAAAGCTTGATCCAGTGGAGGCTGATTTTGATCAGGTCTTCCAGAAAGGAATTACAGATGGCATAAATACGGTGACTGATTGTTTCATGTGGCTGTCAAGTTATCTGCAAACAAATAAAAACGTTAATAAAGAGTGCCGAACTATGTATACCGAAGGACTAAATGAGATGCTTGCACTTAAATCATTATGGGAAAAGCGTAAAATCCTAACTGCAGCCTTTAGGCAAAAACAGTCGGAGAAAAGCACCAATTCCATAGACGGAGGTGCTAAGAGAAAAGACATAAGCCCCCCACAGGACACTGCTAATCCTAGTGCTGTAAGAAAGACTCGCAATGTGAATAAAAAGCTAGAGCGGACTGGCCAGGCCCCACAGCAGAATGCATTTTGTACAATAATAACGCCTGTGAATGGGACTCAAGGTGTAAGGAAAAAGCCAACAACAGAAATTAATACTCCCGATCCTAGATCAACGGAGGATAAGGACAGTGATAAAAACCTGAGAGGCTGGGAGACGATAAGTAGTAAACGTAAAAAAGCCATTCCCCAAGTCGAACTGATGACAAAAGAAGCTGACAAAGTCGAGCAAAACAAGGCAAAAAAAGTAAGACCTAAAAATGAGGCGATCATCGTGTCAGCCACGAAAGATAGAACATACGCTGACCTCTTTAGGCAGATAGCTGGTTCCCTAAAGGGTGACCTAAAGGATGTAAAATCTGTTAGAAAGTCGCGTACCGGGGATCTTTTGATAGAATTTACCAATAAGGCCAGCAATACGCCTCAAATCCATGAAGCCATCAAGACGACTATGGGTGAAAACCACACTGTAAGGGCACTGCTTCCGAAGACTGATATTGAAATCCGTGACCTCGATCCTATAGTAGAAAAAGACGAGATTGTGGAGAAAATAGCGAAACATCTGTACATCCAAGACAAAAGTGAAGTAAGAATAAAAGTTATACGTACCACTTTTTCTGGCTCGCAATTAGCCGTCATTGAAGTGCCTACCAAAAGAGCGTTGAAATTAAAAAGCGGAGATAAAATTAATATAGGGTACACGATTTGTAAATTAAAAATCTTACCTAAACTTATTAGATGTTTTCGATGTTACGATTTCGGACATATTAGTCACGACTGCAAATTAAAACCTGTAGACGGCGTTATCTGTAGAAAGTGCGGCGAGGGGGGGCCATCCTATGCAGGAATGCATCCATCCTCCTTCGTGCAGACTCTGTAAAGATAAGGGTCTCCCCTATTCGAAAATAGGGCATGTAGCTGGTGCGTTAAATTGCCCTCAGTATAAAGAGCACTTGCGGAGGAAGGAAAACCCTCAACTAAACAATAATGGAACTTAAACTTCTACAAATTAATCTAAATCATTGCCGACTAGCGCAGGATCTGTTGGTTAAAACTGTGGAAGATTTAAAAGTAGATGTTGTATTTATATCTGAACCATATGCGATACGTGACAATTGGACACCGGATATTACGCGCAAGGCGGCGTTATGGGTCACCGGTCTTAACGGCAGGATGGCACTTACGGATAAGACCTGCATGGGTCGTGGTTTCGTTGCCGTTGCGATCGGTGACGCTTACTATTGTAGTTGCTATTACACTCCCAGATTAAAAGACGCCGAATTAGAAGTCGAACTAACTGCACTTGAAAATGCTAGGAAAATCTGGGGGCCGATGGTTGTAGTCGCAGGAGACTTTAATGCAAAGTCGCCGACCTGGGGCTCGAAACTTCTTGACAAAAAGGGCCTGGTGTTAGCGGGATGTTTTGACAGGATGGGCCTCATCCCTACCCGGCCAAAAGGTAGAGTATCTTTCCAGCGTGGAGGGAGCACATCTCTAATAGATGTGATGGCGTGTGATTCGAGGTCACTCGCCAGGTTTGGCAGGAGCGAAATCCTACAGCAGTATACTGCATCGGATCACTATTATATTTATCATTCAATTAGGGATGCCCTCCCCCGAGAGCGGCGTGCCTTGGCTTTTGGTTGGAAAGTTAATTCACTGGATCGAGACAGCTATCTGGAATCCTTTCGAAATGCGATAAGCCATATTAATACAGACGTACCGTTGTCCGAATATGAAGCATCCGAGATAATCGAGGCTCTTCAAACTGCATGTGAGGCGAGTATGACCCCTCGTAGACAGGTACCGGGCAATAAGACGGCGAAAAAGTGGTGGTCACCTGAGCTTACTGCCCTCCGAAAGGCGGTAAACTCTAAACGGCGCATATTCCAGAGGGCTCTGAAGAAGGCACGGCCAAACATCCTGCAACTCGAGGAAGAATATAAATTAGCCAGGAAAAAAATTAAAAAGGGCGCTGATTAAGCACAAAATAAGGGCTTGGGCAGAGCTGTGTGATACTGTGGATGGTGACATTTGGGGGACCGCGTATAGAACTGTCATGAAAACTGTTAAGCCTAGGCGCGACCCCCCAAATCTCACCATCGATAAGACCTACCAAGTAATCACGGCGTTATTCCCTAGGGAGGAAAATCAAAGTACGCTGGAAACCCCCCCGCTGTATGATTTAAATTCTCGTCATGTTGGGTTCACCACACTGGATCCGGTGGAGTTGCGTAGGGCGGCGTCTAGGGTCAGCCTTGACAAAGCTCCCGGCATTGACATGATCCCTGGATGTACAGTTAAACTTATGCTAGAAAAAGAAATCAAGTTAATAGTTAATTTATTAAATGGAATGCTCATTAGAGGAAAATTTCCACGTGCTTGGAAAAATAGTAGATTAGTTCTTGTTGCTAAAGCAGGAAAGGACCCTTCTTCGCCAACGGCGTATCGTCCGCTCTGTCTGACGAGTAACTGGGTCAAGATTTTTGAGTCTGTCATAAACGGCAGAATTTTAGAGGAAATTGGCCCCGAGGGACTATCTGAACATCAATACGGCTTTCGCGCTGGCCGAAGTACTCTCCAGGCGCTAAAACTGGTTGAGGAATTCCAGACGGTAGCCCGCATCAAGCAAGAATTCTGTCTATTAATAGCATTCGATGTCCGCAATGCATTCAATTCGCTGCGATGGGGAAATATTAAAAACGCTGCTAGAGACATGGGTCTCTCTACTTACCTTATTGCACTAATTGATGACTATCTCTCTGACCGGACCATTAGCTACCACGCCGAGGGCACCTGGCACCAGGCGACGATGGAAATGGGCGTCCCTCAAGGATCGGTCTTGGGCCCCACACTATGGAACGTCGCTTACGATGGATTGTTAAATATTCCCATGAGAAAAGGCTGCAGTTTGATCGCTTTCGCGGATGATATTGCATTGATGGTCCGGGACGGAAACAAAGTATACCTAAAAGAAAAAATAAGGAAAACAATTAAAGATATTTTATACTGGCTAACAAAAAACCAACTTACCTTAGCACCGGAGAAAACGGAAGCCATTGCCTTAAATAATAAGCGACTAGGTCGACTAACTATACAAATTTTAAATACGAAGTTAAAGATATCTACTGAACTAAAATACTTAGGACTCCATTACGACAGGAGCCAGAAGTTCAGAGTACACATAGATCATAGTTGCAAGAAAGCTATCAAAGTCATGTCAGCTTTGGCTCGCATCACCCCAAACATCGGGGGCCCTGGGTATAAGACTGGCCTCACCTACTATCGCGTTATGGAGTCCATATTGTTGTATGCCGCCCCTATTTGGGCACCTGCACTAGAGTTAGAAGCAAACAGGGTTAGATTACAAAACGCTCAATGCATCGGTCTCGGTAGGGTTGTTAAAACCTACCGAACTGTTTCTAGAGAAGTCCTTCCCGTACTGGCTGGAGTGCTACCAATCCACCTAAAGATACAGGAGCGAGCGCAAATCTTCGAGGTCGAGATGAGAGCTAGAAGAGCTCTTACAGCGGACCACGAACTTAGGTTTCCAGATCTACAAAGCGAAAAAGCTCGGATAAGAGAACGAATCATGGACGAGTGGCAGCGAAGTTGGGATGCCAATCGTAGAGGTAATATTTCGCATAGATGGATACCAAATATCATAAAATGGATCAAAGCCACACATGGTCAGCTCACTTATCATATGTCCCAAGCGTTCACTGGGCATGGCTGCTTCAACAAGTACAGAAAACGCATCGGGAAGGCATCCTCCGATTTTTGCTGGTATGGTTGCAATGTAATCGATGATGCTGAACACACATTCACACAATGCCAGAAGTGGGCTGATAACAGACAGCAACTATGTGAGGCTCTAAATATTGATATAAATTCAGTAACCATTGAAGATCTAGGTGTTCTCATGATAAAGGACCTATCGAGGTGGAATATTATAAAGACATATGTAACGATTATCCTAAAAGTAAAAGAGGAATATGAGCGGGAATTAGATAGAGCAGCTAGGATGGCTATACCGGCACCCTTGCCACCGTAAACAGGGTGGTTCTCTCTGAGGCGCAACTTCGCGTCTCCTACGGTTGGGCGAAGTAATGCTGAAGGTGGTTCCGCCCAACAATAGGAGACACGTATGGCGCAAACGCGGTGCGAAACACCGGAGGAGTTTAGTGAGTAAGAATCTCACACTACCCCTACCCCCTTCAGGGGTAGGGGTGCCTATGCAAGGTTCTCCTTCGGTATAATAAAAGGTCTGGCTTAGGTCTGGGTTAGGTCTGGGTTAGGACTGGGTTAGGTCTGGGTTAGGTCTGGGTTAGGTCTTTGACGTGGGCAACCCCTGCGGCCCTGCGACTCGTGTCGGAGTGGCGAGTGGCCGTAGAGGTGGCCACACTCAGTGACCACCTCTACATCACCATGACGGTGAGAGCCACCCCGGCGCGTAGGGAGAACCTGGGCCGGAGGCGTGCGGCAGATGCTGCAGCCCCCCCGCGATGGTCCCTGAAGAGGGTGGAGTGGGCGATGGCGGAGGCAGCCGCGACGGTGGCAGCCTGGTCCGAACCAGAGCATGGACCGGTCGACGACGTTGAGAGGGAGGCCGAGTGGTTCCGGGGCAAGTGCAAGGAGGTGTGTGATGCCTCCATGCCCCGGGCCAGGCCTCCCAGGAGCAAGGGCGCGGCGTATTGGTGGTCGCCGCACATCGAGCAGTGCAACGCTCGGTGTGCGCGCGCCCGCCGAATATACACCCGCGCCCGAAGATCACGACGTCGACGCCCGACCGCGGAGCAGATGGCGCGCATTTACGAGGAGTTCGCCATAGAGCGGCGGACCCTCCAGCGCGCCATCCGAGACGCTAAGGCACGGGCATGGACGGACCTCCTCGGGGAGCTGAATAGGGATCCGTGGGGGCGCCCGTACAAGCTTGTAATGGACAAGCTTCGTCCATGGGCGCCCCCTCTGACGGAGTCCCTCGACCTCCAATTTCTGGAGGAGGTGGTATCAACCTTGTTCCCGGGTGCTAACCGGGACGGGGTACCACCTCCTCGAGAACCGTGGGACCCTACCATCTGGTCCCAGGAACTGGAGGTCACACCCGAGGAGATGGGCCGGGCCGTGCGTCGAATGAGGGCTCGGAGGGTTGCTCCGGGTCCCGACGGCGTGCCCGGCCAGGTGTTGGTCTGTGTCCTTGGCGTCTTGAGCCCGCGGTTCGGGAGGCTGCTCAGTGGTTGCCTCCGCCGAGGGATATTCCCCTCGCCCTGGAAGGCGGCGCGGCTGGTCCTTCTCCACAAGGCGGGAAGGCCCGCAGGTGTGCCCTCCGCGTACCGGCCGGTGTGTTTGTTGGATGAGGCGGGCAAGTTCTTTGAACGCATTGTGGCTGCCCGCCTCACCAACCACCTGTCCACGGTGGGACCCGACTTGGCCCCCTGCCAATTCGGCTTTAGAGAGGGACGGTCCACGCTCGATGCCATCGAGTTGGTCCGTTCCCTCTCTCAGGGGGCCACCTCCCGGGGTAGGGTGGTGTTGGCGATATCTCTCGATATCGTCAATGCTTTCAACACCCTGCCCTGGGAGGCGATCATGGGGGCACTAGAATACCATCGTGTGCCCCCATACCTGAGGAGGATCGTCGGGTCCTACCTTAGCGACAGGTGGATCAGTTGCACCGGCCGGGATGGAATAGTCATGCGGAGGGGAGTCGTATGCGGTGTTCCGCAGGGGTCGGTTCTAGGACCCCTGCTATGGAACATCGGGTACGACTCGGTACTGCGGGCGCCTCTGCCCGCTGACGTTGCGCTGGCGTGTTATGCCGATGACACGCTGGTGCTCGTCAGCGGGACAGACTGGAGAGGGACAGCCCGTGCCGCGGAGGTAGCGGTGGCTGCCGTCGTCGCCGAAATCCGCAGGCTGGGTCTAGAGGTGGCACCCCAGAAAACGGAGGTCATGTTCTTTCAAAGACTTGGCCCCCGCGGGATGCCACCGGCCGGCCTGCGGATCCGAGTTGGGACAGCCTACGTCGAGGTGAAGGCCCAGATGAAGTATCTGGGCCTGATCCTCGACAGCCGGTGGCGCTTCGTCGACCATTTCGACCGCTTGGCCCCCCGGGTGGAGAAGGCGGCTGCTGCACTAGGCCGCCTTCTCCCGAATATCGGGGGGCCCGATGTTGGAGTCCGCCGCCTCTACGTGGAGGTGGTGCGGTCAATTGCCCTCTACGGGCCCCAGTATGGGCCCCAGACCTGGATGCTAGCCGGCGCAGTGCGGAGATGCTGCGCCGCGTCAACCGTCGGCTGGCCATCCGGGTGATTAGAGGGTATCGCACCATCTCCCACGAGGCGGCGACTACCCTGGCGTGTCTTCCGCCCCTGGAGCTCCTCGCTAGGAGAAACAGACAAGTGTACCGTCACTCCAGGGAGCTCCAGGAGGCTGGGAGACCGCCAGAGGAAAGGAGGCAAGCGGTCGAGGAGACGAGGCGCCATGCCCAACGGACCGTTGTATTTATGTGGTTCCAGCAAATGATTCCGGCTGGAGCCACGCAACGGTCCGTTGGTGCAGTCCTGCCACATTGGCAAGAGTGGCAGGACAAACCGGGTAGGCTGTCCTACAGGATGACACAGGTACTCACCGGGCATGGTTGCTTTGGTGAGTACCTGTGTCGAATCGGGAAGGAGGCGACGGCGGTGTGCCACCATTGTGGAGGACCCCAGGACACGGCGCAGCACACGCTGGAAGTCTGCCCAGCGTGGGCAGATGAGCGCCGTGTTCTGGAGCAGGAATTGGGAAGAAATCTCTCGCTGGCTACCATAGTGGGAAAGATGGTGGCCAGCGAGAAAACCTGGCAAGTGGTGGCCTCCTTCTGTGAAGTTGTTATGTCACAGAAGGAGGCCGCCGAGCGGGAGCGCGAGCAGACCGCGCATCCCGCTCGGAGAGGGAGGGCCCGGAGAGGGGCCAGAGCGAGGCATCCTTCGCCTCCTGGCCCCCTCCGACGCCCTTGAGGTCTAGTGGGACCTCCAGAAGTGGGGCGGCCCGCCAGCACTCTCCTCCGACCACCACGTCGGTGGTCAGGAGATTGGCAGGCCGCCCCTGGGGGTTGCAGGTGCTCGGTGCAAGGGGCCCGAGCACCGAAGGCAGCCCCGGGGCTGCGGGCGTCGGGTGACCTGGCGTCCGTGGCGGAGAAATCAGGGGGGGAAGGACATGTCGTCCTTCCCCCCGGGATGAGCCTCGACAGGCAAGGCGCGGCGGGGGACTCTGTGATGTCTCACTAGAGTTCCCGGTCCCTCGCCGCAGCGCCGGAGGACGGTCACCGTGGGGTTTTAGCCGGTAAGAGTCCGGCACTACCCCGAGGCCCCCCCTACATAGGGCCTCGGGGTGTCCATGAGGATTTCCCCACGTACAAAAAAAAAAAAAAAAAAAGGTCTGGGTTAGGTTCCCTCAGGGGCTGTGACCGGCAATCGTCGGCCGCAGTACGGGGCGTAGCGACCCCGAGGTACCTGATGCTTATCACACCGTAAGACTCCTGTTGGTCGTCGCAACGACCCATTCACAATTCTTTCTTCGGTTTTGTGAATGGTACGTGACGGCAGGAGGAACGGGGGCCTTGGCTTAACCGCCCGGGCCGCGAGTATGGCGACTCTATAAAATCGCCCTCTAATCCTAAGCTATGGTGCGCGGCGATGGGATGCATGGTTGGGGGAGAAGGCCCAATCCCGAGCGACCACCTCCGGGGGCACCTGCCGAACCCCCGGAGTATAAGGCTTCCCCAGGCAAGGCGGCTCTGCCTGGGGTGACCTCCATTCCGACCACTCTCGTGGGAACAAGTATGGAAGAAATATCACAAAAACAAAACAACCGGACAGGAAATTTGGATAACGGACTGGCAAGCGTATCGGCAGACGGCAATGTCTTGATGGACAATGAAATGGATGGACCATCTCCTGGTGGGGCTAAACCCGCGGTCAGGAGTGTGGAGGTGGTTAATCCTCCGCTGGGGATCCACCTTGGGGATGAACTTGACCTTGTTCGGGTCAGCCCCGTAGCCATAGTCAGCCTGGAGCGACTAAATACTACCGAGTGGCGTAAGGCTGGGATGGAGTCCCCTCCCCGCAAGAAGCATGATGCTGATGGCCCGCGGTCTTCGGTGGGCCAGGCGGCCCTAAGT